>NC_141761.1:64551373-64851373 GCF_982258835.1 Parasteatoda tepidariorum
GAAAACATAAGAGGAGTAACATAAAAACATAAAAGAAATATATTTAAAAAAAATTCCCTTTTTCACCTAAAATTTCTGTGCATTATTCGAATATTTAGTTTAAATTTAACGAAGTTATTATAGTTATTATTTAGAGTTAATTTTATACTATCCATCAATAAATTCTTACGATAATAAATTCTATCAATAATTCTTAAGAACTAATGTTTGCATTTCGTTACAATATCTTCATTAATATTGCTTCGTATCTAAATTTATTTTTTAATTGAACACATTAAATTTTTAATTTAACTGTTTAATTATTTGCCTTTTTCATACTTAAGGTATACAAATAATATGAAATGAATTTCTGGTCCTAATCTGTTTTTCGTGAATGCCTGATTGGGAGGGGGGATGAATATAGTGACCCCTTTTATATTTCTTGTTCATTTTTCCGTCATCAAAAAAAAATTCAAAGGGTTCAATTTCATCAAAGAAAAATTTTATTCAAACAATCTCCCCATCTCCATTTCCGCCATGATTATTGATGATGAATGTCATCTCATGATGATGAATGTCATCACATAAAATTGAAACGTCATTAAATGCTAACGATCTGATTGGTTCAGGTGTGAGTTGATCTTAATTATAGGCAATTTTTTCTCACAGGAGAGAAGCGGTTGCCGATATTTCGAGTAACTGCGATTCCTATATTACACAAGTATTTTCCAGCAATTTATCGAGGAGGATGAGGATACGGTTGCGCATAAGATTGACTTACCGGTTTCATTTCCAATAATTTTCGTGTGATATATCTATTAATGAAAGAGCGTTTATTATAAAAGGAAGCAAAAACAGTGAAAATATTGCATGAAGCTCTGAAAGGTTTTTCTTCATCGAAATCGCAACTAATCTATTTCTTTCCAAATTTCAATGTATATGTTAAATATTTATAATTCATTTTATATAATATTATTATTATTTATTATATTATTATATATTATATATTATTATATAATATTATTATTATTTTATATAATATTAATATTATTATGTTTAAATAAATCTGTTTTATTTATTAAGCCCTACCTGCGCATAGAAACCATTGAAATATTTATTAGTTCCAGTCAATTGACGTACACATTTTGTACGGATAATAAGATTTTCAAATAAATGAGTCTTTTAAAAGAAAATCTATAGCTGGAAAATTATTTTGCATCATTGGTTTATTTACAACATTTCTGAACTTATACAAGTCTAAAAATTTCTACCTTTTTCTGCAATAATATCTTCTTTCTTTCTTCTGGCAATACCCCCTTCTTTGGTCTGAGTAGAATGAAGATACGTTTTATTTCAGGCAAATTTTGGAAAAGAATTCCCAACAAAACCTGCAAGCAAAACAATCAAGTTATATTTCAAACATCTAATGCTTCGAAATTTACAGCTATAATTCTAAAAAACGTGTTGAGTGGAAGGATCACTAGAGTTCCCTGAATCAGGAGCTTCTTTCTTCTCTAGCCAGCAATGATTTTTTTAAACTAGTAAATATACCCATGTCCAAACAATAACTCTCAATTTATTCAACATTTCGGTTATTATTATAAAATTACTCAAGTAAAAATTTCACAAAAAAAAAGATATTTTCTTTTCAGTAACAATATATTTAAAAAATTGTAAAAGGGATATGCATTTATAAAAAATTCCATCAATATTTCTCATAAAAACTCTCAATTCTAACTTTTCCAATGGCGGGGAAAACAATCAAATTCAACAAAGAAGAACAATAAACATCAGAAGGAATCCCATGAAGTAAATGAAAGATCGAAGTCATTTCCCCAGAAACTCTCTTGCACACCAATATTTAGTAGTCTCGGAGTAAAGTCCTTGGAGTGATCTACGGCATAGACTCAGACATTAAAATTAATTATTAAATTTCGTGATTTAATTTTAAGTTGTCACATTAACCAACTATAGACAAAAGTATTGACAAATAATTTAATGCTTATATTAAATTTTCAAATAATTCCAAAAAACCACCAAAAATTTCATTTCTCTATTTTACATTATTTATATAGTTTTGAGCTTTTTTTGTCAAATAGTCAGTGATTTTTCTAGCAAAAACAAAACTTTTTCACTAGTATGCTTCTTCGATGTTGACATTCTGTTTGAATACGTAGAATTTTTTCTTCTTTTGAAAATAGAACTTTAAAAGTAAATTTTACTTCACAATCAGCTTAATATACTTCATAAAATTGCGCTTTGTATAAGCGTTTTGAAAATTAATAAAATTTTGCATCATGCTATACAGTGCATTTGATTTTTTTTCTCAATTTTGCATATATCGGGAACCACATAAAATTTTCTAGTTCACATATAAGCAAATGAATGAGCAGATTGACAGCAGGAACCGTAATGCTGAAGAAAAAAAAATTGCAAAAAATGATGCAGAAACTTACAGCTTTAAAGATTTAGAAATTGGTAGATTTAATATATATTTTTTGAATATTTAAAAAATCTTATCCTTATTACTAACTTGTGAAAATTAATTGATTTTCCTTTAAAGTGCGCACGTCATACAACCTTAAAGTTGTTTGTTTTAATTTAATTTTTAAAACAATTATAATTGTTCTGTTGGTAGTAAATTTGCATTTTTTAGATTTGGATTAGTTTTTGAATTTTATTTGCAAGAATTTTTTCTCATATTTTTATTTGCAGTGTATTTCATAAGTACCATCCATAATAAAAGAATATTTAGTCCTTATCCTTTGTTTTTTCCTCTCTTAAGCCATTCTTTGAGACTTCAAATGAGTACACTTTTTTGCTAATATTTTTAAAGAGAATTTCAAAAGTGGAAATAAGTTTTATTGCGCAGTAATATTTTATGCCGGTTGGAGAACTGAAAAATTTAAAAAGGTACATTTATTTTTGAAAATAATAACTACTATTTTAAAGTTTTACAATCTTAAGGATCAAAACACTTAGCTAAATTATTTTACCTCATTTTTATATTGAATGAATGGTTTGTTTGCGAATAATTGTTGTTCGCAGATAAAGTATGTTTACGTTTATATCATTTCCATTTGGAATTCAAATGTTTTTCGCGAGGTACTGAAATAATTCTGTAAAGCTTATATTTTTAACAACAATTTTATGAAAATGCCAGTAATTCTTTGCTAACATAATATGACGTATTTTTTTAGTCTCGTAGTCATTTCTTTTTTCAAATGTATCTTTTCTTATTTTCTAATGTATGATTAAATCCAATATTTCATTACATTTTAGAAAATAAGAAATGATACATTTGAATGAGGCTCATTCTTTTGATATTGAAAAAGAATCAGAATTTAAAAGCAAAAGGAAATCTTTTCTTATAAAATCATTTTCTATTATGAAATGCAAATAATGCTGTTTCATAATAATATCAAAGAGTCCTACGTGTTCATTTTATTGAGTTTTAACATGATACATAATATTTAGTTATTCTAATAAAAAACTGAAAATTACCCTTTAAATATATTTAAAAAACTAAAAATTCAAAACTTACAAATATTTAAGTGCTAAGGAATTGGATAAAGCAAAAATACTTTATTTCACTCAAAAAAGATATGAAATATTTATTATAGTTTTCAAACAAATCTGATTGCCGTGTTCCTTAGCACTTTCGTGGATAAAGTTACAAACTTACTGAGAGATCTTGACTCTCATTGGCTATGGCTGTGTGTCTTCGTGTTACAACATGAAGCCACACAGCCATAACAAAGAGTTAATTAGGTAAGTATTTTCTATTCCTTAAAATTCAGATCTATTCAGGAGAAATTAATATCTTCCATTTCTAAAAATAATCATAAAATTGCCAACTAGAAACTAATTGCATAGAACTAGAAATTTTAACTCCATTTTTACAGATAAAACGAAATCAGCCACCCTGCCACAACTTTGACCTGGAGAAATAATAAGTGGTGATTCAGCCTATAACAATTTATGTTCTGAATATTCTTTTTACAACTATTATTATAATAAAAAATACTGTCATTCGGGCTATAGCCCATTATATTATATTCAAGCATTAATTATCTGAGAAATTTTAGTTGTTAAAACGAAGCTATTAAAATATTGCAGGAAACATTCTTTAAATATCTAGCTATGAAATTTTTGAAAACAATTCATTATTATTAATTAGGCAATTGTTATTTATTAGGGCAAATTTTACGATAATGACAACTCTTAAGGGGTTTCTTTCATAATTATAGTTTATATAGTAGTTATGTGTGTAATATTTTAGTCTTTTTTAAAAAAAATCTTTCACCAAAATTTAATTAATTTCATAGTCATTGATGAAGGTTATCAACAAAATATCAAACAAGTAGAGACTTATCAAAAAATAAGTAAAGTCTAAATTTTTATCATTTGCTGATTATTTTTTTATTCAGCACGTGTATTATATTATTAATTATCTGAATTTTATATTATTAATTATCTGTTTTCCTGGCACTACCAGTGCAAAGCAAAAATATATACTTCGGTTGATGATATCAATTTTAAAAAATACACTGCAATCTGAAACTATTTTGTAAAGCTAAAAATATTAAAACATATAGAAGTATAAAGTGATATTATATATTCATTCATTGTTTGTTCAATGCTACAGCTCTATCTGTACAGTGGCTGAAGCTTTGGTCCCTGAAAATCTTTTTTTTTTACTATTTTGACCATCTGCAGATCAAATTTTAATTTTTTTTTAATCCTTAAGCCATTTTTGTTTTTAATGTTTCAAATTGGTGAATAAAATTAAAGAAAATTTATTTAAATTTTTTTCCAAATATTATTTAATTTTTTTAAAAAAAATATTTCTTTAATTTTTTTTAAATAAATATTTTTTATTATTTTAGAGGTAGGAGGCAAAAAGTTGCAAAGCAGTTGAGGGCTTTATTTAGTCTATAGGCTGTAAGTTGTATAATCATATACATTGTTAATCAGTTTCGTATACTTGAAAGTATACTTTTTAATTTCAACCTTCAGCCCTTTGTTCAACCTCCTTCATTGAAATTTAATCCATGCTCATAAGTAAATTAGTAGAAGAAATATTATCAACTTGAAAAAATATTATAAAAGCACTTAGTAAAACTTAGCAAGGTACATAGTAAAACTTAACATAAGTACTTAAACAAGGCAAGGAAATCTTTCAGATCAGACCTATTTCTTTCAAAACGCTGAAAGAAACTTAATGGAAAAACTAAAAATGAACCATACAATTGTCTAGCATTATAGGTAGTTAAAATTTAAACGGATAAATTTAATATAGAAAGAAAATTCTTTATAATGTTTTTTTTTTAAATTTTGCTTTTTTAATGGCTTTATATTTAATTTTATACATATTTTAAAATATATATTACTCATTAATAATTAAATTTGATTTTTGTTATCCTCAATTCGTTAGATATATGCAATGATTTCTAGATAAATAATGTATACCAGCTTACATTTAGTTTGCTGTTCATTCCATTTTAAGATAAAAATCATTTTTAAAAAAATATCAAATCAAGCAAAATATGAAGAGAATTATGTAATTAAATATCAGTAAATGTTTTCAAGAATTTAGATAATAAATTTATTTTTCAAAACCTCTGGCATAGTGAAAAAAAAAGTTTTTAAAAAGTGAAGAAAATAAATTTTTGCCCTACCATAGCATGTTAGATTGATAAATATACTGAAATTTTCTTTTTTTTAAATAAATACCTCGCATTTAAAAATGCATTTTAAAATTTTAATTTTTTCTCGAGGTTTTTAGTTCTGTTTTTAAAGTTATTTCCCAATTACTCATTAATTTTTTAATGAATATTCAGTCATTTAAAAGAAAAATTTCTTAATTTTTCTTCCTGAAATTAAAATCTATTAATAAAATTATATAATTAATAAATTATAATTAATTATATATTTTTATTAATTATATAATTATTAATTATGTAATTATTAATTATATAATTATTAATTATGTAATTATTAATTATATAATTAATCATTATATGATTTTATTACTTATATAATTATTAATTATATTAATTATATAATTAATAAAATTATGATAAAGTATTAAAAAATAAAATCTGTATTAAAAATATGTTATTCGTTCAGGCTTCTAACAGCTTGCTGCCTACCAGTACTTAGTGGCCATAAAGTCTTCAATTAAATAGAAATATAAATTTCATATTTTTTCTCAATTGTGGGCAATGTTTTGAAAATAAATCTTTTAACTATATACTGTTTGATATTAGTACCAACACTTATGTCGAGAAAGCACCCTTCGAAACCGATGTCTGATTAGATTTGAGAGAATGTTGAAGTCAATATAATAAAAGTAAATTTACATTTTGGTTATAAGCTCTGTTATCAACAGTTACCTTTGCTTCGCGACGAAGGATCACACGTAGACCATTGCTAACTTAAAATAGTAAATAATAGCTTAATTTATAAGTTGTTTATTTTGTTTTGTACTTAATTTAAAAAATTTTTAAAAATTTAATGCTTCTAAAATGAAGTTTCTACAAATATACTAGTTTTGGACAGGATGGTGAAAATCATTATTTTTACCATTATGTCTAAAACCTTACCAAACTTGGTTAAAAATGCTAGATATTTATTATGCTTAATTTGACCTGATATCTATATTATAGCAAGCTCATCTATTAACAGACAATATTGTCAGTCTACTCTGGAATCTAGATATTTTTTTGATACTGATGAATATTTCAGCATTTTTGACTTATTTTAATAAAATTACTAAACTCATTTCATATCAGGTTTATTTATTTTAGGTGCTTCATTCTACAAAGAAAAAATTCTTTGTCTTTCATGGACCAGTGAAGATTTTTTTTAACAGCTTCGAAAGAGACCAAATTTTTCCAATTCATTATTTTGAGAACTCAACGATCTTTCTCTGCTGCATCGATCCACAAGTTTAGGTCGCTCTTTATATTGTAAGGTCTAGCTGAAAAAAATTTCTTCAAGAATGTTCTATCCTATGTGGATTCAAAAAACTAGTATGGATCCTTACAAAACATAAAAGATAGTAAAAAATAAGGAAACCCCCCCCTCTAACTCTCTGTATCCTCAGTTAGCTACGTTATTTATTCCCTTAAAAATCCATAATCTGAAATATTAGAATTCATACATTGCATAAGACCAGATTTGAGGTTCTTGAAAAAAATTTCTAATGAGACTTAAAAAAGTATATTCAAATTTAGAGTAAGTATTCCTTAATTGAGAACTCTTTTCTGGTGACATAGTACACAATGTGCTGCATAGAACATTTATTGTGTGACATAAAAAACTGCCACACGTGTCTGAGTCTAAGTAAAGCAGGCTAGTATTAGCAAGAATGGAAAACTACCTTGCAAGTTTCCCTTGTAACTTCACACTTCCGGAGTCGGGTCATTATAATCTCTTACATAAAAATAAATAAATAAAACAGAATGTGATGACTGTTGCTAAATCACATACCTCTTTTAGTTTAGGACTTTCCAACGGTTAAAAGTGTTTAACACAGCTAATTGTGAATAATTGGGAGACTATTTTAATTATACTCTCCTATGAAAAACTTTTTTAAAAAATGCAATCAGAAGCATTTTACAAAATTTAATAAAAATGTTAAGCAAACAATATCAATATTTAATGTTTATTTATTTGAGTTTATTAAAGTGAGGCAATTTATATATAATTGAAACTAATCTTGTAAGTTATAATGTCTTAGTATTTTTTTCAATGCTGTTGTATAAATAAATTTTGAAGCTGTATTAATATCTCATTGAATCTCTTAATAAGATAAGTAGGTCCTGATGTAATTAGTATGGCTACCATAATTATGTCCATAGTACAGAGGTTTGGACATCATGTTAACCTTTTTCGTAAGGTGGTGCAAACAAATAAACCAGTTTTTAAAGCACAAATTCCAATACATTGGGGGTAGAACAATGTTAATATCAGTATAATGCAGGTCTTGGTTTTATGACAGATACCAGTATCACTAAAACTAGTACGAAACTGGTTTATGAAACAGAGATCCTGGTATAACGATGGATCTAGCATGATGCAAACTTATGAAAAACCAGCTCTGACATCATACCAGAACCAGTATTATACCGGCTTATGAAACACGGGTTTCGATATGATTGTCAGATCCGGTATCGTAACGGAACTCATATGATACCAGCTTATGAAACACCGGTTTCGGTACAATATTGAGTCTGGTATATTACTGTCATACCGGATTCAATGTCATACCGGAATCAGTGTTACATAAACCGGAATAATTTCTTTTATACTGGAAATCATATTTTCCTATAGGGAACGCTTGAACAGATGCGACCGAGATGTCCGAACAGAAAGCTCATTTAAAATGCTTTTAATTAGATGATGAATAGTTGTTTCTAAATAATAAGGTGTTTTTGAAATAACCAATTAAAATGTTAACTAGTTCAATTAGGTGATATGTAATATAAATTCGACGATTGGATAAATTAGATGATATATTATTAAAATACAGAATATTTATTGCATCAGGTATTTTTTTATTATGGTGTAATAATTAGATAAAATTATTACACGCACTGAAGTCTTTTAATAATTACACGTTTTGCACGAGTTCATATGCAATGTTTTTATATTTAAACATACATGTAATGGGCCTTTATTCAGGAGACTTTTTATAAACTTCCTATTTGTATTTATTTTTAACGTATAGCATTACAATGTTAACCAATTAATACATGAACGTAAACAAGTGCTAACCGGTTTCGGCCGCGTAAAAGCAATAAAGCTGTATATTATCACCTGATAATTAAGACTTTACGTAGTATTTATATATATATATATATATATATATATATATATATATATATATATATATATATATATATATATATATATATATATATATATATATATATATATATATATATATATATATATATATATATATATATATATATACAGTCAAACCCCGCTGTAGTGAACCTTCAAGGGACCGAAATTTCGGTTCACTATAACCGGGTGTTCACTATATCCGTTACGCAGGCAATTTAAATAATGGTTCCCAAACTCCTCCCTTTTATAACACATTATTCAAATAAATGACTGAAAAATATTTTGTAGTAGCAAAAAATGCGTTATTTTTCATTACTCTTCGTCTTGCGTACAAAAAAAATTTGTAATTTTTAGCTGATGAGCAATCCTCAACTTTAGATATGGAAACACTTCCCGAATTTATGGAAACTTAATTTTTCCTGAATTTATGTTATTCTGTTTTTTAAACCTGTTTAACCTGCCATTCGAGCACATAAAAGTAGTCTCATAAAAGCACTTAGCAAATTCATTGACATTTGTCCAAATACTGAAAGATTGCGGCTTCTTCGAATGGTGAACCACTTCAGTAATGCTTCTTCAACATCCTTGTGATCTGCTTTTCTCAACTTTTTTCTGCCATCAAAATATTTTTCATGAGCAGAAATTATTAATTGTCTATTTTTCCATATGTTACAAATTTCAGATTTGGATAGTTTATATTCCCTGAAAATATCAGTTTGATTGCATCCATTTTCAATTTTTCTGATTATGCCCATTCTATCATCAAAGGAGAACGTTTTACGTTTACTGCTCGCCATAGTTAAATTTGAGACACTTGTTTGCAGGGTTTTTTTAACTGAACTGAGAGCAAACAGGAGCTAAAATGAGGACCTTATCAGCACATATTAGTATCCAACCCTTTGACCAATAATGAATAATTACTCATTCCATCTGACAGAAAATGCATATTCATCCCACTGATACCTTACAGGTGCATCATCTGCCTGGGTTGGAAACATATGCTTGATTTGTTTAGGGAAAGGAAAGTGAGATAAAAGAAGCAAACGAGGAAAAATGTTTATCACTACATTCCCCTCTATAAATATCTTTAAAAATCGGTATATGTATTTATTTTGAAGTAGAAATTTCAAAATTATTTCGAAAAAATGAAGAAAAAAATCAGTTGAAGATAGAAAAAAGTTCATTATATCCAATTTCCTCACTTTTTGGGTTTACTATAAACCGTGTTCACTATAGCGGGTTTTGACTGTATATATATATATATATATATATATATATATATATATATATATATATATATATATATATATATATATATATATATATATATATATATATATATATATATATATACATATATACATATATATATATATATATATATATATATATATATATATATATATATATATATATATATATATATATATATATATATATATATATATATATATATATATATATATATATATATATATATATATATATATATATATATATATATATATATATATATATATATATATATATATATATATATATATAATACACAAAAAATCACTTTATAAATAAAATTACTAAGATCAAAGGAGGTAATTACCGATCCAAGAAATCCACTTGCTCCAGTGATAAACAAAGTCTTTCCGTCATAAAAATCGGACACTCGTTCGAACTCTCTCTTTTTATCTTCATCGCACATATTCTTTCAGTCGAATAAATAGCAAAATATTGTTTCACTAACACCAGCCTTCTTCAACTTAAGTGTATCTTTCGATTCTACGGGAAGAAATAATAAAATTTGTATTGTTTGTACTGCTGTATGCTGAAGAGACTTCAGTCCTGCCAACTACTTTTTGAAAAAAAACTGAAAAGAAAACTATTTTCTACTTTTCCAGGCAGTCTGGGAAATCTAAAATAAAATATGACATAAGCACATATCCTTCAACTTTTTTTTTTCTTCTGAATTTTCGCAGTAATAGGAAATATAGTATAAATAGCATAGGAAAAGAAGAAAATAGTAGTTGTAATTTTTTTAGCTTCCTTGAGAAGTAGTTGGCAAGACCTTCCTGTAAAATCAATTCGTTTTTTTTTAAAAATTAGATGAGTTAAATTTTGCAAAGCAATGACATGTTTAATATTTATCTAACTTCAAGTAAGCTTAATCTGCTCTTTTTTCATTCTTCTACCATTCTAAGGATAATTTGCTTCAACAGCTAAGAAGCCATAATAACATTTATTTTCTTTTCATTGCCCAAGATCTATACAATTATACTATGAGTCATGAAATAAAATAAGAAATTGTACAAATTACAGGAATGCATCACTCAGAGAGAGAAAACAGTGTCTTACAAAAACAGTCTTGTGTCTTATGAAAAGACAATAACACTCGGTGATAAGGATTCCTCTCGATTGTCAGCAGTGAAGTAACTTTGATTCATCAGGACGGTGTGATGGGTTTAGTCTTGTCCTACCACAGTTTGAATCGAGGTCCAATTTTCCGGACTGCGCTTGGTCGATTGTCTCTGTACTGTGTCTGACTGCACTTTCTTTGATTTTGTTTTGTTATTTCGAAATCCACTCTAATGAAAAATCCCCGCTGACCAGAAGAGTTCACGTGCTGCTAGGAAATATAATGTAAAGGACGGTTGATCACTAATCACCATCTGTTTTACGATGTCAGTTGTGATAACATGCGCATGGATCAGTGGATTGCTCACGTACCAGTATTGTCGCAGGGACACCTTTTAGGATGAATCGCAGAGGTCATCGATTGTCCATTACTGTCATGCCATTACGATATCAACAGCCAAAAGTTAAACCATTAGAAACCTAAACTTCTTCTCAGTTTGAAATCTAAATGCAATTTATTTCAGGCATTGACTAATCGACTTAAGCAATTCATGAAATAATTAAGCAATGCGTGACCCGACCCATTACAATCTTCATTATAATCAGCATATATATATATATATATATATATATATATATATATATATATATATATATATATATGTATATATATATATATATATATATATATATATATATATATATATATATATATATATATATATATATATATATATATATATATATATATATATATATATATATATATATATCTGAGATAAAATAGATAAATTAGCGAAATTTTTCTTACTTTGACTCTCGGGCTAAGAAGACGTCTTTTTTGAATGCTTTTATAAGGGAAGGATAAACAAAAACGAAATATCTAGAAATAAAGTTTAGATCGATATCCTTTAGACTTAGTTCTGGAAGCGATATTTGTTAATATTGAAGGAGAGAGAAATGGATAAAAAATTTTAACGCATTGCGCTATTAAATGCAAGTTAGAAGGAAGGAAAAAAGAAGGAAAACGCCCCAATGAAATCCAACCTGTAATTTTTATTATGATAGACAAAGTTACAAACATACGGAAGATTACTGAATGATAATTAAATAACTCATTTCCCAAAGGGAAATCTAAAAGATTTTCGGCCAGTAATATCATGAAAGTGCTACATTTTTAATGTTTTCCTTTTCGTAAATTTAATTTCACGAAATATTTTGAATTTCTGTGTTAGTTCCTTTGTGTACAAAAGAAAAATATCACGATTTATTATTTTTTTAAAAAAAAGGAATATTAGCAAATGAAAACACAGTTGAAAAAAGTTATTTAAAACAACATCGTAGTTTTTCAAAAACTAATATAAATTTCTAGTGAAAAGATGCACAGTTTTTAACGAAATGAGTATAAAACTATCAACCCTAAGAAGCAAGTTCATATTTTTACTATGGTAAAAAAAAAAATTCTTTACTTAAACACTCTTGAAAAACATTTCATGTATTATTTTTTTTAAATGATTACAATTTTATCCCTAACAGCAGTGTTATGCAAATAATGTAGTTAAGTCAACTTAGTTATTAATTTGATGTTATAGTTATTAGAAAGCAAGTATATATTTTTACTTCTGTTTCTTACAGAAACATTTCACTTAAATATTCTAAACAAATATTTCATATGACAATATTTTTATTAAGAAAAATAATTAATATTTTATTAGTATTTGATGTAACGGTAAATAGTTATTTATTTTAAAGAAGTTTATATAAGGACCAAGGGATAAGAAAGTAGGTACAAATTTTTACTTCTATTTTTTATAGAAATATTACATTTAAATACTCCAGAAAAAAATTTCATACGATATTTTTTTTAAAAAGTTACATGTTTTTATTTATATTTGGTGAAAAGATAGAGTTATTTATTTTAATGAAGTTATTAATTTATAGTCATGGGCATTAGAAAGTAGGTACATATTTCTGTTTTTGTTTCTTTTAGAAAAATTTCTCTTAAATATTACACTTGAAATATATTTCATGTAATAATATATTTTTTTAACTCGTTATAATTTTATACTTATATCCGGTGTGGAAGTAGATTCGTATTCATTTTAATAAACTTAATAATTTTATGCCGTGAACACTTAAAAATAAATACACATTTTTAATTTGGTTTAAAAAAAAAATTTCTAATTAAATATTTTCGAAAATTACTTCATTTAAAAATGTTTTTTAATAACTAATAGACACTAAATTCTTGCTCACTTATTTCTACAAACTCCGTGATTATTTCACATTCTTCCTTATTTTTCACTTAAAAATTTGATGTATTCCAAATAAAAAAGAGAGAACATTTTGTTAACCCCTTCCTTCTCGCTCCCGTGATATTTCCGGGCTAGAGTGTTCAGTAGTAACGCGCCAATAAGAATGAAACTAATTCATTTCTTCTGCCCGGAAAACATTTTATTTCTCCTTTTACACACCAGATGGCAGTACCAGGATATTTTTAAGGTAATTGTAGATAGTTTATCTTAAACTAGATGTAGGAAAGAAACTCGGTACTACTGTGACGTTGGCCTCTGTATCTCATGCTTTCAAATTTATCACACAATAAAAAATTAACAATCTTTATATTATACGAAAGTTTAATAAAATTCTTTTTTAATGTTTGAAACACATATTTTTTAAATTTTCTTTTCTTGCTGGAAAACCAACATTAAGTCATAGTTGTTGTTAGCTTTTCCTAAAAATTTAATTTTTTAAAATTTCAAGCTAAAAACAAATCAAAAATTAAAAATGAATATATATATTGTTCATAGACATATTTTTACATAATTTTCGGGGATGAAAAAATAGGCACTTTCATGACCGTTTTCTTGAAAATTAAGCGATCGTTAAGGAGTTAATATGTTAATCTTAATGACATGAAAAATTACTGGGATTTTAATAGTAATCAAACTGAAAACTTGAGAATATAGGTCGTATGACTCAATAACGAAGAAATAAATGAAAAGTAAATTTACTCCAACTACGCAATGTGCCACAACTGTTAAGGTACACAGATACATTTTTTCATAAATTTTTAAATAATGCATATATTTACCTGTTTCAGACGATGAGGATCCGTACAAATAATAAAAAACTGTCTTTAATTTATTATATGTGACACAAAATTTGAAGTAAGTATAAAAAAACACCGTCTACGATACCCAGAGCAGGATTAATAGGGAGGTTATCGGGAGTGTGTCCCCAAATTTTTTCGGGCCTACTAAAACGGTTCTCTAAAATTTATAACTTAATAATTCATTCTTTTAATTTTTTTAAAAAGTTATTAGATATTTCGAAGAGCATTTTTTTAAGCGTAAAATTTGGGAAATAGAAAAAAATATTATATTTGGTCATGTTATTTCCTTTTTCCTCCCCCCCACCCTACTCACTAATCTTATCTATTATCTTCTATTGCTTAAGTCACAAGCGCTTGGTTTTTTAGACTAATTTTCAGTAACAATCTGCAAAACAGTAACAATTTTCTGGAGGTTTTGTAACAAATATGTAACAGACTTAAATTCTAATTTGCTGCTTTCAATTTTTAAAATTTGCATGTTTTCTGTTCAAATTTTGTATTTTGTTCTAACAATTACTTAACATTTATAATTTCTTATAAGACGTTTTCCTGACATCGAAACTTAATGGAATCGAATGTTAATGTAACGATTTATGGATGAAATAAAAAATTTCATAAAGCTTTTTTTTTTCTTTTTGAAAACAAGTTTAATTGGTTTTGAATTTCATAAAAAATTTCAATATTTCTGTATATAGGTAAATTTTGGATAATTTGGAATAGGTTTGGCTCCATATTAGCCTAAACTTCATCTTACCTTAATCGAACCTTGTTGGAGCACTCAATTTTAGCAATAGCCGAAACGGGAATAAAGGAATAACGCAGAATGGAAGTTTATTGTTATACAGAAGTGGGGAATGATTCCCTCAAAGTACTAAAGGCTGGTTTACTAAAGGCCTGTTTTTAGTAGACGATCCAAGTTCTTGGACGAAGATTGATTGATTTTGATTGAAACTTGTTTTGCTTTGAGCTTGGATCGTGAAAACGATCATCCAAGTACTTGGTCTAAGTCCTTGGACGATAGTAGAGCATGTTCTACTTTCCATCCAAGTTTTTCCTCCCTTAACCAATCAGCTTCTTAGGTTTTGTGACGTCAACAAGCAGGCATCAGATTATGTCATTTTGTTGTCTGTTTTCTCATATTTTAGTCCAAATAAAATGATCTGATACGGTTTATTTGTGTTATTATGAATTTATATAGTTATTTTAAACTTATGTAAGTATGATTTTATAATGTTGAAAATGAACATTGCATAAGTTTTTCTTCCGACCACATTCAAGACCTTGGATAGTGTCGACTAATCATCCAATTTCTTGAACAGAGAAATTCCTCCAATTTCTCGGATTCTAGAACTTGGACCGTGTAAACAAGCCTTAAGACATTGTGTAAAACATATAGAATGAAAGCCACACCCACATAAAAGATAAATAAGTGGTTTTTTATTTTCCTTCCTTTTTTAGTTTTTTGCTTGCAACCATGCCTAGAAATTAACAAAATACTAAAATTACATGCGCCCTTAA
Source organism: Parasteatoda tepidariorum (assembly GCF_982258835.1). NCBI lineage: Eukaryota > Metazoa > Arthropoda > Arachnida > Araneae > Theridiidae > Parasteatoda > Parasteatoda tepidariorum. The sequence goes on from NC_141761.1 coordinate 64,567,194, forward strand.
AATAGATTTAGATAAATTTTCGCAATTTATATTTTCCATTTGAAAATGCATTTTTGGGCTACAGCGTTTAAAAGTAGGCATAATGCTTTTTTTTTAACCAAAGCAAAAAAAATTTCTCATTTTTATCTCTGATTCTGGAGAAATCGCTAAATCAAATTTAACGTTTAATTATATCAGTCGATGCGGAATTTATTGATCTTTGATTTTGCTATTAAGTAAAGCAAGTTGTTCAGATGTTATGAGACAAAAACTAAAAAGGTGTTTTAAATAAACTATGAAAAATAAAAGTTAGGTGTGCATAAGACCATTTTTTTTTAACTTAATTGATCAAAGTCCAATATTAAGCAATAAAAATTTAATTTTGAAACATTTTTGCAATTTCTTTTATTTCTCCAGTCAGTAATTTAATATAAAGAAATGGCTTATTTACTTAGGGAAAGAAAATGCTATTTGATAATTTTTTTCGGTCAAGTTTAAAAGAGAATGAAACTATGATATAGAATATGATCGATGGTTATGAAGCAGAAAATATCAAAGATATTGGTGGGAATTATTGTTGTCGAACAAAAAAGATGAAGAAAAAGTGGCGAATAAGAAATAGGATGAAAAGGAGAGAAAAGAAGAAAAGTTAAAAGGTAACAAAAAAAAAGTACGAAGTGAAAAAAAATATGAATTCCAAAGTTTGAGAATAGAAAAAAGAATTTAATTGAATGTAGAAGTTAATGACACTAAGTCAAAAAAAGAAGAAAAAAAGATGCTGCGTTAACGCCAAAAAAGAATAAGAAAAAAATCGAAAGTAAAATGCATACTACAAATTTCTCGTACTGAAACTCATGAAATGGACATGATGAAACATGTTCATTCAAAAGTGCATGAAATCAAATAAAATTGCAAATACACTAAAGCAGTTATATAAAATATTAAATGCCCTAAATTTCCAAACAAAGTGTGTAGTTTGAGAAGTTAAAATTGCGAAAAGCTTTATTTTTTCATGAAATCAATGTTATTTTAATTTTCTATCATAGGCAATCTTTTTTCAAACAATTTACTTTGATTTCTCATTCTCTAGAAAACATGTTACAATGAAGGGATCATTAATTTAAACTAATAACTATTTTTTTCTTTTTTTTACATAGGGTTGTCACAGAGTAAAATTTAAAGCTTCACTTAATATAAGCTGTTCTAGTAATTAAATATGCAAGGACGTTTTCAGAGAAATTAAGCAAAGTTTTAAAATTTGCTCTTTAACAGCACAAGTAAATTCTTAATCGTAACTTTTTAATGCCCAAAGCATTCAGTTAAATATAAACATATTTATTTTCCGTTTTTATTTCTTTGTTTATAAAAGTATTGCATAAAATAAAAATTATAACAATTTTTTCTTCGTTTTTTGTAGCTCAAGCTTATGTTAACTAAACTGTTTCCTGCTATTTAATGTATGTAAGCAATTTCCAATTTTCCTTATTGTTTTTTTTTCTGTCTTTTATTTCTTACATTTGTTACTTTCCTTTACACACTAATTAATAAATTAGGTTGACATAAAAGGATTTACCTTGAGAAAGTAATGAGTTTTTTCGCTATTTTCAAATTTTTTATTTTTGTGTTCTCTGGAAATGATAGAAGGTATTGGTAATTTCACCTTGGAAAAACCAAAGTAATCATAGTGAGAAATATAGTAAAAAATATCGTGAATCACAGTGAGCAATATAATTTTAAATAATATTATTCCGAATTGCCATATTGGAATTAAAGTGATGGCTAAATAGATAAATTAACCACTAAACTTTTGCCACTATAAATCCCTGTTTTACAATAAGGCCTTCAATTTTCAAAAAAATATATTTTTGTAAACAACAACGTTTCCAAGTATAAAAAAAAATATTTTATTTTATTTTTCACATAAGAATAATAAGAAAAGGTTTTGACTTATGAGACAATTAAAACAAAGTTCATAAAATTATAATAACTAAAACTAGTAATTTAAAAACAAATATTCATAAAATTATAATAATTAAAACTACCTATTTAAAAGAAGAAAAAAATTATTAAAGCTAGCGAAAATTACCAGCTACTCAAAAAAGTTCAAAGCCTCCAATGATTGACAAATTTTATCCAAGAGGAAAAAAAAAGTTCAGGTTTCAAAAGCTCTAAAAAGATGGAATAACAATGAAGCAGAACAAGCAAGAAAAGATGTGAAAAAGTACACAAACATTAAAACTGTTGTTTACAATGTTAATGTAGACTGCTTTCATGTAGTTAACCAGATTTTTAAAATGTGTATATTTATTTAAATCAGTGGTTCCAAAATGGTATTCGTGTTCCATGGAACCATAGAGTTCCATGAAAGAGTTAAAGGGGTTCCTTGAGTTAGTACTTTTTATAACCAGTACTGAGTTTTGAAACCTTTGATTATCTTTTGATACAACTTATAGGTCATAATTAATTTAATATTTCGGATGCCTTACTTCTAGGGAAATGCCAATAAATTAGAAATGGCATTTTTTATATGAAAATATAATATTTTTAGCTATATTGAATAAATTATGTAAAAAGCAAGCATTTATAAAATATTTCATTAGCATTTCCAATCGCGCTTTTCAGATCAAAATGAAATAATTAAATTCTTTATTAAAAAAAATATATGTTTCCCTAATAAACATTTTCAACCTTTTCTAACAGTTGCTTTAAGTTTTCACTTTGAAGTAAAACATAATTCGGCTTATTTTATTCATGTTCAGCTTATCTATATACACCAAAAACAAATTCATAACTAGATTAGCTATAGCACAAAGACTTCAAATTCACCTGTCGAACATAAGATCTAATTTAAGATTATTACTGACAAAACGATGTAAATCTTCATTCCTCTATATAAATATTTTAAATATAGTCGTATATAAGTTATAACGTTCACTATTACTTTAATAAACTTTATTTCTAATGTTGGATGTCCGATGAAAGAAAAATGATAATTTCGAGTTCCGCAGCCGAAAAAAATTTAGAACCACTGATTCAAATAGTTCCTTTTTTTTTTTCATTGGCATAATTCAAGCCTTGAACGCCATGATGTAAAATATATCATTATCCATCGTTACTACTCAAATAGTTCAAATTAAATATAGGTGACGAATGTTTTCATAAATGGCCGGCATTGAATTGAATGTTGGATTCAGGGACAAATATAGGGGATGTGGTGATTAGGTTAAAAATATTAAATAAATTAATTCAATAAAAGTTAACAATCAACACAGTTTAATAATAATAGAAAAATAAAAGAAATTATATTAAGTTACAATGTAGAAAGACAGACAGGATTAGCGACAGCAACTGCTGTCGCTAATCCTGTCCAGTAAAAACGTGTAAGTCCACCGGTCAGCAAGTCGGAATGAATGTATGTAAATTGACCCGTTGCCATTTGTTGAAACTAAGGTTTGAACACAGAGATGTTGCCATCTTATAGAAAAGTCATTTCCTTGAGGGAAAAGTTTTGCACTGCCACCTGGCGAATAGAGTTCATCGCCATCTGGTGAGAAGGTGGTTCACCACAGGGATAAGGACATTTAACTTTTCCCGGGGGGTTTTAGAAGAGCAACACGCTTTTGACCGACCGGTTTTACGCACAAAAAGTGGCGTTCACGTCGTCCTAAAGATCATTTTCTGTCATCCCCGCCGTACCTAAGCATTGCGAGTAATTAGTGTTGATCATTAAAAAGCAATTTAATTTCTATTCTAAAATTTTTTTATTTCTGAAAACCAGTATATTATCTATTATATATAATTCTCTTTCAAGGCTCCCAAATTTTGGCTGTATTTCTTTTCCGCCGGTGGCAACGTTTGCTTTGTTTTGAAAACACCAAAGCATTCTGCCTTTTAATGATGTGTTTCTGATCTAATAAGTATAATTCTCTTATGTGACTCCCAAATTTTGGCTGAAGTACTTTGTACATCTAAATGAGATTCTTTTTACCACAGTTAAATATTTACTTTATTTTCTTCATTCTTAGAGAAAACAGCCGGCAAAGAATTCTGTTAGGTTAAAAAACATTTCGTTAAAAAAATAACGAATTCTAAAAGAAATAAAAATAACAACTTAAATAAAAATGCTTTTGCCCGCCATAGAATTTTTGAAAGTTAACTTAGCAACATAAATCAAAATGAAATAGAAGCGCAACTAGATCAAAACTATGATACCTGAGCGATTGACGTAACAAATCATTCAATTCTAAAAGTGTTGTATCGCCAAATGCCCAAATTAATAATTGTGTTCTTAAAGAAATTCTATAAAAAGTTTTAAATAAACAACCTACTTCTACTACTGCTTCTTGAAGAACTTGCTCATTGATTAAAAATATTGTTTTAATTTTATAGTACTAACTTTACTTCTACTTTCATTATTGCTATGACCCTCTTTCATTACATTTTACAACTTCATGCTAAATTTGAGGACTTTAAGTTGTTTTGTGGTTGAATACTGACATTTAGAAATGTGTACATAAAAAAAATAATATTTAGAGGTTAAGAGTTGCCTCAGAAAAATTTGAATTGTTGACATTGAACTTAACAATGGAAACAATCGTTTTTGTGAAAAATTTAATTGTATTGTTGACATCAAAACTAAAATATTGTGTTTCAACTTAACAATACTACCTTAATTTATACTTTAGAATTGCTTCGGAGAAATTTGAATTGTTAGCAATGACTTAAACAAAAAGTTTTATTTTAACTGACAAATACTATATTATAATTTTAACTTTTTCTATGACTATACTCATTTTCTTACTCTTTTCTTTGTTTTTTTTACATTTTATGTTTTTGTGATAAAATAAAAAACTTATAGTTGTTCTGCTTCTGAACACTGAAAACACAAAATGATGGGCTTCATCAACAATAAAAAATATATACAATTATTTTACAAATTCCATATTATTAAGGTGGCGCCCTTCAGAGAATTAAAAATACAAAATTATCTTCATCAAAGCCGATGCTTTACATCCGGCGTTCAGTGGCAGACTACTATTTCATATTGTTTTACAACACATTGCTTTAGCCCTCTGGTGGGAAAGACTTTAAAACAAAACTTACAACAGTTACTTTTCTCAACAACTGAAATTTAGAATAGTGTGATTAAGAAAAATATGTGAACTGTTTGCAATTTCAAATTAATATTGAAATGTATAGGTTTAGAATTTTCTACAGTGAAAAGTTTTCGAAACTTCAGTATTCAAAAAAGTATACAAAAACTAGACGTTAAGAACGTATCAAATGAGCAAGCAAAGCGAGCATTGGATTGCGAAGCAATCCAAAATGAACTGTGAAAGCAGTTCCGGGGATTGGTGAGCGCCAGCGAGCAGGGGGCGGAGCCTCCTAGTTTTGTATAGTGCTTAATGATGTCTATTCATAACTCATAATTTATTTGTTTGTTTATTGTTTATTGAAGTTTTAAAACCAGAGATCACTCAGATTACGAGCAATTCTGTACTGTTCGGTTTTGCTTAGTTTCAGTTTTCAGAACATGACTTAATTAAAACCGAAGGAAGGATATTTGCTTATTCAACCATAGTTATTAGTTTGAAGCGTCTGGTTCTATTATAAGCGAAGTCTAGTAGTTATATTAACATTTTTATATATTTAAGTATATGATTTAACAGAACGAGTTCAAAATTAAAACCCTTCGAATTTCATTAGTTTATTATTGTTTTAAAATCGTCATAATTGAAAGTGTACATTAATGACAAATTTTTTTAAACAAAATATAAGCCATGCAACCATAAATATGTTAAATTTTCTGATAGGAATTAAAAATAAAAATCTTTTTCATGAAAATAATTATTCGTAGCATTTATTAGGAATTCGATTGTATAGCGCATCATCTATCAATTTCCGATCCTTATTAAAGCCTTTGCACGAATAATTATTTAAATTATATATATATATATATATATATATATATATATATATATATATATATATATATATATATATATATATATATATATATATATATATATCAATGTTCTGTTAAATGCAAAGGAAAGCCACGAAAAAGTTTTTAGATTACTAAGCAATAATAACATTACAGCTAAATGTTCATTATCACAATGAATTATTTTTTTAACCATTAATTTTTTTATCATCTTTGACAGACAATTTGTCATCTTAGTGGATGTTGTGAAACACTTTTCTTATATTTTTAACTTTTAACATGACCCAGAAATCAAATAACTTGCAATTTAAATATCAGAGTAAAATCATGTTCATAAAAGCTTTTGTAGTAACCTATATATTATTTAAAATTAAATTAAAATTTAGACAAATCAAATGTTGCGTTAAATGCAAAGGAAAACTACGAAAAAGTTTTTTAGATTATTGAACAATAATAACATTACAGCTGAATGTTCATTATCGCAATGAATTATTTTTTTAATTATTAATTTTTTTAATCATACTTGACAGACAATTTGTCATCTTAGTGGATGTTGTGAAACACTTCTCTTATATTTTTAACTTTTAACACGACCCAGAAATCAAAGTAACTTGCAATTTAAATCTCAGAGTAAAATCATGCTTATAAAAGCTTTTGTAGTAACCTATATATTATTTAAAATTAAATTAAAATTTAGACAAATCAAATGTTACGTTAGATGCAAAGGAAAACCACGAAAAAGTCTTCTAAAATGTCTGAACAATAATAGCATTACAGCTAAATGTTCATTATCGCAATGAATTATTTTTTTAACCATTAATTTTTTTTATCATCCTTGACAGACAATTTGTCATCTTAGTGGATGTTGTGAAACACTTTCTTATATTTTTAACTTTTAACACGACCCAGATATCAAAGTACCTTGTAATTGAAATAGAGGAGTAGAATCATTTTTTGGAAGACTTTTTGAATGATAATGATTAGAATTTCCATTACACACAAATGAAAACCAAGAAAACGCTTTACTAGCCAACTTATTGAACGCTAACAGACAATAATGAGACTATATCTCAGCAATTATTATCATTTTCCATTTTTTGTGCTTTATATGAAATTTAATGTTTTGACTAGCTTGGAACGTTTACTAAAATGTTCTTTATTTTATTTATTTATTTATTTATTGTAAGTACATAAATTGTGTTTTGTTTTACTTCAAATATTTGAATTTCAGAATGATATAAAGAATTAAATTTTAAGAATCAATTTTTTTTTTTTTTTTTTTTTTTTTTTTTTTTTTTAATTTTAAAATTTATGAATTATAAATCTTTAAAAAAAATCTGGAAAAAAAATGTGTCATAAAATTTGCGAATTTCGGATGTTTCTGGCAAAGAGAATGAATGTTATCAATTATTATTAATCATTACAACTTATAAAAATCAAATAAAAAAATAACAAATTATGTACAGTTGCTATAACGAAACAACTACAATAAAGAAAGACCGCTGTTCACTAGAGGGCGTGGATATAGAGTAAAAACTAGTTACTAGACCAGTGATGTCAACGTTCACCGTGACGTCCGTTTGGTCGAGTGATTGATCTTTGGTTGGATTAAAAGGCATAAGGTACTCAAAAAGACATGCTGCGCCTAATTTGACATTTTTCGTTTTCTTGCGCAAGAATCAAAAAAGGCTATACCGAGGACTTGGTCAATTTAAAACCGAAATTTAAATGAAAGACCCAGGTAGCAAAAAGATATGATCTAATATTAGAAAGATGCAATATAATACTGCCGTGCTAGAAAACGCAATACTCTTGAATCCTACCTTCTAATATTAGAACTAATATTATATAAAATTAAATAGTATTCGAACTTTCAAAATTATTATCTATTTCATTATTTTTGGTTCAGCGCCACATTTCTGCGAAAGGTTATCCCATATTATTAGATAATAAATAAACATTTATTTATAAAAGAAAACGATAAATTAAATATTACTTAAATATCATTTTTATCCAATGCAAGGAAAACGAAAAATAATATTCGTGGTAGTTTGCGAACGATTGAACTCGAAAAACTTTTTCAACTGTTGAGTTGTATGTTTCTTCTGTATGTTTGCTTGCGACGACATATTGTTAGAGCTTGGCTGCTTTCTTTTCAATTGCATAAGGTATTTATAATTTAGTAATTATTTGAAAACTTTATGCATTTCAATGATAGTTACATGAAATGTTAAAGAAGTATTGTAAGTAATGTTTTTGCTTTAGTTAAAAATCATGTATCTAATAAAGTCAGTTAATATTATGAATTGTGATCATTATTGTTCGCACATAGTAGTTGACTTCTCTGTTAACTTATTGTCTAGCTATAAATAATAAGTAATGTAATAATTAGTTCAAAATATGCTTGTAAAACAACGTTTGCTAAGTGATTCGACTGTGAAAAACTTTTTCTGCAACGGTGAGAAAGATAAAAATAATTGTCTGTAAACAAATTAGCCAAGTTAAAACAATTAGAAAATTAATGATCTGCTACTTTCAGCTCTGTTTAAACCCTTACATTCTAGAATGTTTAACGTTCAATACAAACAATATTGTTACCGTATTAAAATTTCATGTCTAAAATGTTGTAAAACAAAAGAATTAAACATTTTTATTTAAATTTCTTGGGGATATTTCAGTACCGTGATCTGTCCCGCCAACTGCAATCGCCAAATAGATTTTAAACTTGCAATTTTTTTAACAAAAATATGTATAAGTTTGCCCGGGGTTATACCTTTCGAGTTTGTCTTATTCTGTAATGTTTCTTTTAGTTTAATAAAAATTTATTAAATAGTTATTATGATAATAATTAGTCTAATAAATAATTATTGTTTAATGAAGTTTTTAAATAAATTTCTATCAGATATAATCTGAGACTAAAAATTTAATTAAACAATAAAAAAATTAATGTTATGCATACTGACTTTTAAAAAACGTTATGTAAACATATTTGGGGGGAGGGGTGAACTATATTTAATATATATTTACAACTTTGAAATATGTGAGCTGTCAGAGAATTCTCCTTCTACATGATTTTTTCAACCATGAATTGATGATTTTGAATTCTCATAGTATCTTTTTACATTGATGTTCTTTTACATTAATCGAATTTCAAAATAAGCAATGGAGGAAAATAAGCAATTGATAATTAAGTAGTGAAATGTTTGTCATGATTTGATTTTATTTATTTTTTTATTATTAACTACTGCATTGTGTAATTTATTTTAGTCATTATAGTAATATTTAAGTATTATGAAAATTCAAGAAATTTTGAAGATATCAGAAGCAATTTTATTTAAACATCATTGTTAAACATTAACTCTAACTTATGATCAATTATACTACTAGCATTTTATTTATTACTTCAATTTTGCAGCACAAATTTGAGATAGAAGTGTATTTATGATGTTTAAATTAATGTAATTGTAAAATAATGATAATAATAAAAATTTCTCTGGCTTAATATTTAAAATTTAGCAGAACATTTATTTACATTATTGTAAAAACAGAAAATTTAAATCAATTTAGAGAAGAATCTTGCTTACATTTTTATATATAAGGTTCTTTGCAAAAGCAACTTTTTTAAATGCATAATATATGTTTTTTAAGGCTAATTCTTCATAATGCATACTATATAATCAGAGAAAAACGAGGAAGGGAATTGTCTTTATCAAAAATCTATTTTGTTATAGCAGCTTTGATCATTAAAACTAAAGGCAACTTTTAAGAGATAATGTAAGAAATTTTATTATTTTTTCGTCTCATTCTTGTATGCAATTATATGTTTGTGCAAATTTAATTTAGATAACACATAATATTTACTGACAGTTCTGAAATAAAAATGTTCCCTTAGGAAAATTTGCCATAGGTTTGCCATAAAAAAATGACATAGGATATTCCTATGGGGTTTTGCCTATGGCAAAATTTTGCCATACATGTATGGCAAAATTTTACCATAGGCAAAACCCCATAGGAATATCCTATGGCAAATTTTTGCCATACGTGTATGGCAAAAATGTATGGCAAAAATTTGCCATAGGCAAAACCCCATAGGAATATCCCATGGCATTTTTTTATACGGCAAATTTTTGCCATAAAACTAAGATGTGCTACAGCGTATGACGAAATATTTAGCCATAGGCTATGGTACACTTTTGCCATACAGCTATGGCAGCATTTCTCGTTGATATTTTACCATACATAAAAAAAAATGGTTACTTACAAGAATCTTTCGCAATGGATATTAAAAATGCAAAACTTAATAATTGTAGAATAAATATATATCCAGAAAACTTTTTTTTTTAAATTTCTTTGATAAACTTCCCCTATATCACTTGCAGAAGCCTTTCTGAATGCTGTTCTTATTCAAATAAATTTTAAACGGTTAGTACTAACCGTTAGAAAATGGGTCCGGTGGTCGGAGTGAGTGGGGAAAATACTGGTTATGTTGATTAGGAACAAAATATATTGAGTACAGGCAACCAATATTTGTTAAAACTATAAAAAACAAGAAAATAGAAAGTGGGTTTGGAGGTCGGAGCGAGTATAAAAAACGTTAATTTGATTGATTGCCATCATAATTAGTCAGATATTAGAGGAACCTAAAAGAAATCGAATTTAAATAATGGTCGGAGCGAGTATGAAAATTTTTTAAATTTTGATATGCGATACTAATCTAAAAATTAAACAAACTACTAAAACAATAAAATACTTTGAAAACTCAAAAGATAAAGAGTGGGGCTGGTGGTCGAAGTGAAATTAGTTTAAAATAGACCAAACGGGACAAAAGCCGAATATGTAACCGTGCAACCAGTGGTGGCATGTGAACAAAATTTTATCTATAAAAAAGAGATGGTATCAGACTATGGAAAGCTAAGAATTTAAAACAGGCTAAATTAGTTGATCCCCTACTAGTGAGGGATATAAAACTCAGAAAATTTATGTTGAGTTGTGTTAAGCACAGTTAAAAAAGAGAACGCAATATAGAAACATTGGTAAATACAAAACATGTTTAAGGCATGCTTAAAATTGGTAAAATTAATAATTGCTATTGACACTTGGTCAGGGATAGTAAATAAAAATTAATTGGGTATAGGGAATCGCTATGACGAAAAAGTTGTAAACTTAAGGAAAGGATAAATTGTTAAGAGCATTTTTGGTAACTACAGCAGATGATATGACCAGGGAATGTCCCGTTGATGATATTGAAGCAAAATAACTGTCAACCAGTAATCCAGCAAATCTAGTTAAGTGATGACTCTAAGCTATGTATAAATATGTAACAGAGAACAATGTGCAAGTATATGTGGATACTTAAGAAATATTAGTTGTAAGATAGTAAAACGCAGAGGCATGATAAAAAAACAATTTAATGGCAAGCAAAAATTGAACACAAAATAAAAATATAATGCCCTAACATATGTAAGAAAATGTAAAAAAGCATTGCAAGAACCTAAGTGGAATTAAAATTAAAATCGAATGAAAATGTAAACACTGACTTTGATATTGGACGTGTTTGTATTCCTGAGATCTTGAGGGCCTCAATTTAGAGTTTAAATCCGTTGCCGAATTCATAGTTCGTAATGTCACAAAAAGTTTAATCGGTTCAGTTGTTTTGGAATCAAAGCAAATTTGGGTGCTTCAGAGAAATGAGAGTCAACCATACTCACTAAAAAATTTAAACCGATTTTGTTTTTTAATAGTTTAGAAAGTCGCTTGATTTTAATATATCGATGAAACTTATCAGTTGAAAAAGTTTGGTGTTCTCTATTATAAGTATGAAATTTTTCTTCAAACTATAAAGCTAATTTTTAAATCTAAGATGGACACTTATATTTCTTTTAGAATATAATTACCAGTGTGACGCTCGCAACAATTTCGCTTTCCAAAGGTGTGATGAAATGAAGTTCACTTCAAATATTTTAGTGGTAAATTTCATGCTTTGCTTCAGTATATATTATATATATATATATATATATATATATATATATATATATATATATATATATATATATATATATATATATATATATATATATATATATATATATATATATATGTGTGTGTGTGTGTGTGTGTGTGTGATGCCACAATTGGCATACACATATTTATTTTCTATCTTTTAAAATATCTTTCATTACTTAAGCTTATATTTTATTAATAGAAGGATTATATTTAAAATAAATCAAAAACTTAATCTTTTTAAACGAACATAAAATATTTATTTCTTCTCTTCTAGATCAATGCAACGGATACTTTTTATTTCATTATTATGCAGACTTATATATTCACTGTCGCCTTTAATCGAAAACAAAAATCTATTTATAACTTTTTATTCTAATTTTCCAGCGGCTAAATGTTTCGGTTGCATGGTTGTAATAGTTCACATAAATTTGTTGGCGACTCGTGATCGCCAAGGTGTTCTTTTAAACCCATGTTGATATGCTTGTTGGCTTTGTTTTGGCTATGATATACTGTGATAAATTGCCAATTTTGGATCTCCATCCCATGCTTCTCCTGTGTCCGATTGGAACAAATTACACGTACTTCTTAATTTGGCTTTTGATTAGGCAGGTTGTGGGGGAATTGTCTCCCATGGCCTGTCCTTAAAAATATTATTATGTAAAATTGATTCAACTGAAATTCGTATGGATGATATGTATATTTGATACCTCGAGCTCTGCAAATATACTACTAAATAAAAGCTTTTTATTAATTCTGATCCGGCTCAACTATTATTTTCATCACCCTTCTGTTCTCATGTATTCTTCAACTGGCCCACTATACCAATACAAACTCCACCCACACCTTAATATTCCACCCTCATCACCAATATAAAATGGCACTCTGAATATTCCTACCTTTCTTCATAAAATTGGTGCCTAGTTACAAGGAGCGAATTGGGTTATCAACGCAAAATCTTAAAAATAATATGCTGATCTTCAACTCATAATTTTTATCTTCACGGCTACTTCAAACCACTACTTCATACTGGAGGAGAGAATTTGGAATGCTGCGAAAACTTATGGAACTGGATGAACCTTGACCCTGGAATGGTTTACGATGCTCTAGTTCGTCTGATGTTCGACATTAAATCCTACGCTACTCGAAAGAAATATCTATTAATTTATGATTCATCATAAAGAAGAAACTAAATTTGTTTTTCCTTCAACTCTCGTCTTGCTTCTGATTTCGTTCACATGGAACTTCATCGAACGTTCTTCAGTTTCGTATCCTTTTTGGTATTTATTATAATTCATTATATTTTATGTTTACAACATTTAATTGAATTTTAATTTTTGTATGGCAAATTGATAGAGCATTTGACTTAAAATCTTTTTTTTTTAAAGTTACAAATATAATAGAAAATTTTTAATTTTATTTAATTACAACCTGAAATTTTTTGATTTATCCAGTGAAGCGGCATGTCTGATCTTATTATTAGCCTTTCGGTAATGTTTATACTGTTGAAGAATTTATTGAGAATTGAATTATTGTTGCATTTAACTTGAATTCTGAAACGAATATATTTTCACAGGATTGGAATAATTTAGTTAAAGTTTTTTTTTATTTCAGTGATAAGGATTTGCAATTAATATACAAAAGAAATGATAAGTCAAATCAATTTTTCCGTATTTTATTTTCTATAAAAAAAAATCGAATGTTACGTATTTTATTAATGAACATTAACGAAGTTTTCAGTGATTTTAAAGAATTTTTGTATATTCTTAGCAATAACATTTAAGAGTTTTTATTATCCACATTTATTATTCTATTAAATGATATTTGAGTTAAGATTTAAATTGCTAACTCTTGAATTAAACTATTTTAACGTCTGAACAGAATGATTCAAATATACTTTGGTTTACAAAGAAAATGTTTTTGGTAAATTAGAAAGAGTGTTTTCAGACTTTCTTGCATTTTTTTTAATGGATTTTATGAGAGCTTTGGTGTATGTTGCATCTGATATGACCAGTAAGCAAACTTAGTTAATTTGAGAAATCTCTTGTATTCTTATTACAGACAATTTCTTCAAAACGTAACTAGAAATGATTATAGTGTTGGTTAGGTGTAATTTGCATGTGAAGTTTCTTTAGGTATCTGGTGTTTACAGATCGTGAGGTGTTTGTCATTCTACTTATGTAAAAATTTATTTTCAAAGATTAATTTCTGCAATCACATTTTGCTATCTAATTAAGAATGATAGAACTTAAATATTCATATCATAAATTAGTTCATAAAAAGAAATTCAATTTTTTTATGATTTAATTAGTCATTTTAAGATTATTTATGTTACCGTTAAAATTTTGGGTTGATCATTATCAAGCATTGCAATATTACAATAAAAATAAATTGATTTTATACTGTTTGCCATAAATTGATATTTCAAGAGCATTTTTATAATTATTGTTGTTCATTTATAAATGTTATTAAACTAAACCAGAAATGTATTTTAAATAATACTGATAATAATAATTATAAATTTTATATAAACCCTTATGCACACTTAAATTTTGCAATTTAAATTAGCTTCAAGCTAGTTCAGTTACTTTGAGTTACTCATAAATATCAATAATTAACTATGTTTTTGAAATGTTGCAAATTTCAAACAAGATAACAATACTTAATTCTGGAATATTGACATCTACACAAAAACACAGTAGGGAATAACATGTTATATAAATGTATTATAAGGATTAAGCTATCCCAAAGTGATTCTTAATCAGTACTTATAGTAGTGTAACATAATTTGACCCAGATTTTTTTAAGAAGTAAAATAATAAACACACAATTACACACTTTTGTTATCTTATGAAACCATGTTAGTCTGATATATCAATCCTATAGAAGTTAGGTTGGTATGAGTGTTTGCAAATTTTAAAATTAAAGATTTCAGCCTCTATATTTTTTCTTTAAAAAAAAAACAAAAAAAAAAAACATTTCATTAGACGTCTCATTGTTTCTGTTGTTTTGCATGGAGGCATCTGTGCGGAATGATTTAAAGTGATTTTCTTTTACTTAGGTGCCAGGTAATTAAAATTCATTAAGTGACATAGAGATATTTTTATAATAAAATGAACATAGTAATATTCATCTAATAATTTTTTGTAAATTTTACAATAGCTATTATATTGAGCACAAATAGTTTTTCTCTTACATAAGTAAGCCATTTTATTCAATGCAAGTGCATATTCAATAGGGTTAATCCAAACAGTTACTCATGAATATTTTGTTTTATCAAAACATAAATAAATTCAGAAATTTTATTATATATATAAAAAAAAATTCTATTGATTTGAGCAATGCAATTGTCAAATATTTTTTTAATATTCGAATTTCTATTAAATAAGTGTCTAACTGAGCTAAAAATAAATTCATGAAATTCAAAATGAGAATAATTGAGCATTTATATATAATATGACAATATTTTCCTTCATTAAAATGAAGAGAATTTTTATAGATGCAGTGAAAAATAAAATAAATAAATAACTTTTATCTTCTTGAATGTAATATACAGCCATGATAGTATAAATGTTAATACAATGCATTGAGTATGCAAAAATTCAGGTTAGAATCCTGATCATAGGCTTGCTATAACATTAATTCAGAAGTTGATGGGGTTAAAAAAAAAACTATAAAATTATTTTACCTTGAATTTAATACTAGATAGCTGTGATAGTATAATTGTTAATACATTGTGTCACAAAAATTCAGGTTGGAATCCTGGTCACATGCTTTTTAGATCATATTAGTTAGTTCAAAGGTAAAAAAAAAAAAAAATGTTAAATAAAAATATAGATATACATGCTGCATTTTTAGATAATTTTGCCTCTGAAATAAAAGAGATGATTTTACCTCTTGAAATATAAGAGATGAAAATTTTGCCTCTTGAAATATAAGATATGATAATTTTGCCCCTTATGAAAAAGGGATGACTAAACCTAGGTAAATAATGTAGCAGTCTGATCAACTGTTTACTTAGAGCTAAAATAAAAGCTCATATTTTTTTTGAATGATATGCTCTGCTCAGTATTTTTTTTTAATAATAAACAATAAACTAAAGAATTGTATTGACACTTATAATTATTTGAATATTTCATAGTAATAAACATTTCATTAACTTATAATAAGAAATATAGAATATGATAAGATAAATTGCACTTAAATGTTTAATTATTTTATACAGTGTTGTGTCACAACAACCAGAAATAAGACGTGAGTTGTACCAAACAATTTATTTAAACATTCACACGAACAATCACAAAATATTACCCCAAACAAATATCTCTTCTTAGAAAAAAACTCTCTTTTCAACTACACAAAAAAAGAACATCACTTCTCGTGTGTGTCCATCAAGCAACATTATTTTAGCATTTCCTCTCGAGGAATTGATGCTTTTAGCTCAGTTGTCACACTGTTACGTTACAACAGTATATGCATATCAATGTTGAAAAGAATTAATGACTATGAAAAGTATTTGGTAGATGAAATGATTTTGCAAATTTTATTGTTTGTAACTGATAAAGTTTTCTCAAATTCGAGAGAAATTAGAATATCCTGTCCAGGTGATGACAATGCCCAGCTAATTTCACATCAACATAAGATTTAATAACATGAGTATTGAAAAGATATATTTGAAGTATAACTTTATGTCATAATTTTTTTTAATAATTTTGCTTTAATATTTAACTATACATAAGTGTATATTATATGTTCCATGGATATATTATGCTTCAGTGAATACCTTATTTTGTAACATGGTGGAGATCCATTAATAAAAAAAAAATATGTATATATATACTATATATACATATTTTTTTCTGTGTTCAGCGGGGATATATGTGATGCCACAATTGGCATACACATATTTATTTTCTATCTTTTAAAATATCTTTCATTACTTAAGCTTATATTTTATTAATAGAAGGATTATATTTAAAATAAATCAAAAACTTAATCTTTTTAAACGAACATAAAATATTTATTTCTTCTCTTCTAGATCAATGCAACGGATACTTTTTATTTCATTATTATGCAGACTTATATATTCACTGTCGCCTTTAATCGAAAACAAAAATCTATTTATAACTTTTTATTCTAATTTTCCAACGGCTAAATGTTTCGGTTGCATGGTTGTAATAATTCACATAAATTTGTTGGCGACTCGTGATCGCCAAGGTGTTCTTTTAAACCCATGTTGATATGCTTGTTGGCTTTGTTTTGGCTATGATATACTGTGATAAATTGCCAATTTTGGATCTCCATCCCATGCTTCTCCTGTGTCCGATTGGAACAAATTACACGTACTTCTTAATTTGGCTTTTGATTAGGCAGGTTGTGGGGGAATTGTCTCCCATGGCCTGTCCTTAAAAATATTATTATGTAAAATTGATTCAACTGAAATTCGTATGGATGATATGTATATTTGATACCTCGAGCTCTGCAAATATACTACTAAATAAAAGCTTTTTATTAATTCTGATCCGGCTCAACTATTATTTTCATCACCCTTCTGTTTTCATGTATTCTTCAACTGGCCCACTATACCAATACAAACTCCATCCTCACCTGATATATTCCATCATCTTCATCTCAACATAAATTGGCAATTGGCATTCTGATAATTACTTCTTCATAATATATATATATATATTTATCATAGTGAATCCTCGAATCATTTTGAGTTAAGAATACTACTGTAAATTTAATGATTTGACTGTAATATGTTAAAAAAAAATCATTGTCAGCTAAGTTATTCATGCTCAATTAATAATTATATTATTCAAAATGTGACAGTTATTAAAAAATAACTTGCTTGAAGATTTATAGAATGTAGAATAACCATTTCTCCTATTTTTCATAAGAACATGAAAAATTGGCCGTATAATTAGACATTATAAATTGGTGCTCCTCTTATTTTAGCTGATTTTTAAGTTTTTACAGGAAACTGGAAATTTATTTAAAAGTGAGGTTTTCAAAAAGAAATCGAAGAAATAATAAGAATTTATGGGCAGTAAAAGCTCCAAAGTTCAGTGCCCAATCCTAGGGACATCTAATTTTACACACAGTTATCCCAATTTATTTAATTTAGTAACTATCAAAAAATGTTAAGTTATGTTTTTTGTTTTTGAGTTATTGAAAGAAAGAAAAATGTGTTATATTTTGCTTGAGAAAATGTGTTTTTTTAATTCTCCATAAAATTTAAATCTGTATTGTTTATTATTTTTATTTAGTCATTCAATATTGTTTACTTTTAGGCATACTAACATTTTTTAGTAATCTAATTCGAAAATTTTATTAATCATTAGTAGATTAAGTAATGAAAAATTATATTTTGTATCTAGCCATCATAACATTTTTGGATAAATAAGTTTTATAATGTACTATAATTTTTCAATTAGTATAATCATTTTTCATGATATATGTAAACAAAATTTCCAAGAACTAACATTATGGGGTCTTAGCTTTTGATGGATCTTCTGACTTTATTGTTGCAATTATATTTTTTAGATTTTAAAATATTTAGTTTATCGGATCAGCTATTTGCTGCAGATACTAGTTTCTATAAAAATTTATTTTTAAAAGTGTTCTTGTTTTAATAAAAATGATGTAGTATGTATTTAGTAACATTAAAGAATATTGAAATTTTTGACAACTTCAAGTTTTCATATAGGATTCTTTTACTTTACACATTATAAAAATAACTTGCAGTAAAAGGCACTGCAATTATAAATTTATGAGGTATCAGAAGGTATTTAAATTTTGCTATTAAAAAATACTATAAAAAATTATATTTAGCTTTTTTGTTTGGTTGCATTATTTTTTGATTATTTTATTTCAATAGCATTTTTTTTTCTCTGTCACATAGTACTATACATAATTTTTAATATCTCTATGAAATGTTTTATTCGAACTTCAATCTTTATTACATTTCATTTTTAATAAACTAGGAAGAACTAGAACTTGTCAAGAGGCGCCAAAGTTAGCGGCCTATTACCATCGCCAATGCTACCTGAAGATCCATGGACACGAAAACAATAACAACAGAACTAGAACTTAACTAGGTTATTATTATTTTACACAGAATTAAACATATCATTTTTTCAAATGATTTATTTTTTTCATGGCATACTCAGAAATAACTGAAGTATTCTATTTGTTACATAGGCAAGCAAGGTATAAACAATTGATTTAAGCACATTATTTTTATCCTGTCCTATGTTTAAGACTTTTAATTTTTACTTTTTAAAGAAAAGTTTTATTTGTAATGATGATCCTTTTTATTCATTTATTTTTCATAAGGCATACGTATTTTTTTTTTTTAAATCTGAATTGGAGATGCTTAAATTTCTTTTCTTAAAAAAAGTTTTTTAAAATATCATTCTATTACTTAAGAATTTATAATGATTTTTGTATTGAGAAATTTTAAAAATTTAGCCTATTATTTATTTTATTAAAGCGTACTTTTTTCGTAATTTTTTTGTTACTTAGTTATTTTCCTAAAAAAATTTAATTCTATAAATAAACAAGCTCTCGTATATTTTAATATTTGTTCGATTTAATGCTTCCTTTTAATAGAGTGAATATTTAAATTCGATATTTTTCTTTTAATTGAGTAGTTTCATTCATTTTTACGATAAAATATTTTTGTTTATATAACATGGCTTAATTTATTTTTAGAGAGAAGTATATGGAACACAGTAAAAGACGTCCAGCAACTTAATTCCATACATTTCCCCACGAAAAGGCATTGCCACACGTTTCGGAAACAAGAATTGAGACACTTGGCTAATCTTTTACAATTAAGTTTACTCTAGTTTGATTTTTCGTAAGAAAATGAATTCAATTTTATGTCAAAGAATGTGAATTACTTCTTTTTTGTAAATAATGCTTTTATTTTACAAACCTACTTATAGCTAGCAATAAAATATTTATTTTCTAAGATCATAAATTAAGTTTTATTTATTTTGTAACCATTTTCCAAGAAACAATAAGAAAACAAAATACCGGGTTAGCTCTGAAATTATTTATTTATTTAGTTACTAGCAGAGCACAGAAAACAGTTACAAATTACTAAAAAAGAAACATATTAACAAAACGAAACTCACATAACACTAAACGGAGAGATTAAATTGGAGAACATCTCCAAATTAATCTCTCCGTTTTGTGTAATGTGAGTCCGTTTTGTGTAATTGATATCCAAAATCCTTCCATAAAGTCCCAGGCAGTCTCTGGTGAGTGGTGAATTTAATTCGAAAAGATTCAGCGTTCAATTTAAATCTCTGGAGCAGGATTTTCTTTATGTACGGATAGTCTTCCAACTTGTCTTTTGGTTCACGTAAAATAATTTGTGAAATTTCTAAAGGCAGGAGGGGTAGAAGGTGAGTTAGGTAGTCTGTTTCATTTACCTTCAATTTTTGACATTGTCTTTCGAAAATTTGCAGGTAGCCTGCAATATCAGAAGTTTCTTTAAACTTGGGAATTAGATGTAGTATATTTAATTCAGCAGTTGCTTTTGAAGCAAATGTGCCAAAAGTAGGGTTTGAGCTAGCAGCCGCCAAGTTTAACTTCAAGCGTTCGATCTCTAACAACTGTTCACTCTCTTGTCTTTTACGCTCCTCTAATTCTTTATTTTCACTTTCTATTTGATGTCTAGTTTCTATTATAGTATCAAGAAGGGTTTTAGTAAATTCTTCATCGTAAGTGTCAGATTTTAGGATAAGTTCCTTTAAATCAATAATGCGCATGGTATCATTTACCTCCAAGCCCAATTCAATGGATAAAGTTTTTAAATCGTCTTTACGGGCCTTGGCTAAGTAAGTCATTGTTATTTGTGGAGTCAGGGGGGAGGGAAAACGATGGAATATATATTTTATTCGTTCAGATATTGTTTTTTTATTATTCAGTTTTTTTAGTCCTTGCAGGTAAGTTGTAACAGAACTATACTACTTTAAAACTGAATTACCACCACGCCATCTTGTGGCGAAACTTTTGAGTTGAACTGCGGCAACCGATTGGAGAACATCTCCAAATTAATCTCTCCGTTTTGTGTAATGTGAGTTTCGTTTTGTTAATATGTTTTTTAGTAATTTGTAACTGTTTTCTGTGCTCTGCTAGTAACTAAATAAATAAATAATTACAGAGCTAGCCCGGTATTTTGTTTTCTTATTGTTTTTGGAAAATGGTTACAAATTTTGGCGCCCAACATGGGGCCCGAACCCACGACCCCGAGATTAAGAGTCTCATGCTCTACCGACTGAGCTAGCCGGGCTCTTCAAAATAAAGCGGATATTTTAAACAAAAATTCTGTTCGTGGCCCCATGTTGGGCGCCAAAATTTGTAACCATTTTCCAAAAACAATAAGAAAACAAAATACCGGGCTAGCTCTGTAATTATTTATTTATTTAGTTACTAGCAGAGCACAGAAAACAGTTACAAATTACTAAAAAACATATTAACAAAACGAAACTCACATTACACAAAACGGAGAGATTAATTTGGAGATGTTCTCCAATCGGTTGCCGCAGTTCAACTCAAAAGTTTCGCCACAAGATGGCGTGGTGGTAATTCAGTTTTAAAGTAGTATAGTTCTGTTACAATTTTATTTTAAATTTGTATTCTTTGTAGCCTATAAATGCTTCCTAAGTCCCCCATTTTAATTTTAGCACTTCTTATTTTCAGTCACTTTTTTTTTCCGAAATGAAATTAATTAATAAGAAATTTTGCAAACTTTGTCCTATTTTATTTGAGTGATTCTATGTTTTCTTTAACCCTGTATTATATTTTTATTGACGAATGTAAGCTACTCAAAATATTCACTTGAACCAACCTTCAAAATTTGTAACTTTGCAATATCATTTCATGATGTTGCTTATCATTAAATTTCCATTGTTCACTTGTGTTGGGATTAGCCTTTTCACCAGAAAATTTATTCTTGGAAGCATTGATAGCTCAATTTAAGATAAAGAACTAATTTACTTTAATTTCAAGATTTACTCCCAGTTTTAAAGCACCATTTCCAAAATCACATTAAATTTTGATTCAGGAAATATATTTTCAACTTATAAATTGCAATATTAAAAAGAAATAATCTTAACACGGTCTTAAAAAAGTTGTTATAAAGTAAGTTCAGATTTTAATTTTTTTTTTAATAATTAAGCTACCCTGTAATGAAATAAGTGCCATATCAGATTGCTTGGACTGCTTTTAAATGTGATAATCTTGTTTTTTTAATAATAAAAGAAAAAGTTCTTTACAAGTGTATAGGGTGTTCAAAAATTAGGAATTTCTTACTCAAGATGGATGGTTTGTGTAAAGGTAGACCATAAGAAATATTTAGGGACAATGACTGATAGACCACAAGGTCTAATAGAGATTATTGGGGGAGCTTGCTGAGACAACCTTGTCTGTCGTGAATTAGTCTTGTCTGAGTATTGAAATAATTCCTGGAGATTTTTTTGGTGTAGATATTGAAATAATTCTGCTTAAATATGTGCAGCAAGATTTATTTTCTCATTTAAAAATGAGCTGAAAATTTGTGATTTGTTTATTTTATTCAGCTTATTTAGTATGTTACCTAATGTACCTCTTATCTTTCATGAAATAAATGCTTAGAAAAACACTATTTGTTCTTTATTTTTTTAAAATTGTGTCATCAATTTTGCAGTGTAATTTTGTTTGTGTGTTCACATAATCAAATTCTAATAAACTAATATTTTGAATACATCATATGGCAAGTTTTTTCTTTAGAAATGACTATAAACTATGCCTTTTGAACTACCATTTAATCTAAAATCTTTAACAGCCATATAAAAGTTTCATACATCAAGGGAAGAAAAAAAAAGAGAAAGAGATTCTAAATTGGAAAAATAATCTTCATAATCAGTGCAAAGGTGGTGTATCCATAATTCTGAAGATCATTTAAATTCAAACATTGACATGTATTTAAAGTTAGTCTACAAAAGGTTCTATAATTGTCAATAAATAACCTTTTTAGGTAGTATTTATTTTGCAGAAAAAAATCACTTATAAATTTTTCACATTTGATGTGTTTGACACAGCTCCATTTATTGGTAGCATTTAAATTAATTTTATGTAAATACTTTTTCATATATTATTAGTGGCCTATTCATAACCACACTCCCTTATTTTTTTATGCACATTAATTGCCATTTCAAAAGTGATATCTTGGCAAGAAACCAAACAGCGATGCAAAAATATACATTTTGTTACATTTATTTACTACGCGTTTTTCGTCTTCAAGTATTTAAATGTGTATACAAAATAATCTGTTTGATCAAAATAGATTTTAAAACTAACAGTTTTAAATTTAGAAAACTGAATTTTAAATTGAAATCACAAAACAGCAGATTAAATTTGTCCAATTATAAATTCTTAAAGTCTATATGCATATACAGTGGGCCAAAAAACTACATTTTTGTAGTTAATTACTACTATTAGTGATTTCTTTCCTATCTTTAGAAGACAAACTTTGTCGGAAAATTTAATTCACATGTTGAAAATGGTTTTGAATAAGGAATTCAAAGAACTGAAATATTTATTCATGTTTACATGAGTGAATTTGTAATTCTAAACCATTTTTAACAAATTATTTTTTTAACCTTCAGCTTTATGTTTTTCTTAGCAGTAAATATTTTAAAAACACTAGAAAATCATAAATTATTTTGTTAGATGTTTAATGTTCTTTTATTTACTCTGAAAATTAAAGTGCATCAAAAATTACAGAGTATATATATTTATTCCCTTCTACTGAACTAACATCAATGTTTCATAAGGGCACATTCATTCTTGAAGGTGTGGTTGAAGTGACAAATTAGCTATTATTCATATTGGTTTGTTTAAATATTAGCACAGTATAATCCCGATATCTCAAAATTGAAGGGACACTAAAAATTTTGAGATAAGCTCATAACTAAATAAGTTCCAAAAAGTAGAAAAATATTTTCTAAAATATTATTCTAAAAAGTCATGAAACAAAATAATAACTGCTAATAAATATGTATGTAATGAATGATAGTTACCTATAAGTCTAAACACAACAATGATAATTAGACAAAACTAATTGTGCATTAAATGAAAAGGATTTTTTATTTTTAAAAAAATTTGACATAATGAGGATTTGAGAAGAAACTTCAACATAGGAATTCAAATTAGCATTAGGTGGATGTATAATGTCAAGGAGAAAAATATTTTTTTGACATAACAAGGTTTTCGACAAATTGAGAGTATACTGTAATACACAATTCTCATTGCATCGATTGACGGGCCTAAAAACATTTGTACCTATCAGCAGATTTAGATGAAATGAAAAGCTTTCAGCAAGCAATTTATTGACTCTTGCAACCAGTGGTGTAGTTTTAATGTTTTTTTTTGGGGGGGAGGGGGTTATTTCCTATCTTCTTTTGACACACATATATATATATAAATGTCCATTATATTGAAATTAATAATGAAAACTTTTTTATATCAACATCTAACAGACCATGCATTAGTTTGTTAATCATGTGATGTGTAATTTTGGAGGTTGACGAAATTTCTCCAAAAAAATCACTGATTCTTTCAAAAGTGTTTTGACTTTTTCAAAACTATGTTAGTTGTAATACATACCATCACTTTTTTCTTTAAATTTAAGGAAATTAATTATTTTTGGAACATATAAAACTAGTTATTGACTTACCAAATTTTCCATTATTGTGGCCAATTTCTCTAAAATTCTTTGCAGAATAAAATATAAAAATTTTGACCATTTATTTATATCTAAATTGTATAGTTTTTACTATACATTGTATATATATATACAATGAATACTCAAAACGCATATAATTTTCATATTTTGGAGTCTACTCTAAAATTCAGTACACATATTGTAAGACTTAAATTTATAAAAGTGAGTAATATTAAAGAAGTCTGTGATGGTGACAAGTTTTCTGCAAACAGTGTATACAATATGCATATCTGCCAATCAGAATAAAAAAAATTAGTTGCGTTTGAGCTTTGCTTCCCCACTAACATTAAAAATACACTATTCAAAAGAATTAAGAGAGCAAGTATATAAAATTAATATTTCATGTGCTCCTTTAATTTTTGTGAACAGTGTATTTGTCATAAGTGGATACAAACTATTTCTTTTAGACCACTTTACTTTTTTTTAAAAAAAAAGTGGCACATGACACTACAAATAAGTAGAAAAAAAAGGAGCAAGTACATTAGTTTCAATGTTTGGAGACTACTACTATTAACTATTATACATGCACAGGAATTATAGGTTTTTTTCCACATTACAGTAAAACCACGTGGGAAAAAAATAGATTTATGTCAACCCTAGTAGAAAAAATTAAAAAACTCTTTAAAAAAGAAATATCAAATATTTAAGCAGATTATAATTGCAGACTAAATGATAGAATTAATTTCTAACAATTCCTAAATAAGTGAAAACTAAAAAAAAAAAACAATTTGAAAAAATTAATCTCATGAATTTTAAAAATTCTGGTAAAGGAATATAAGAAACTATAATATATGTCTAAAACTATATAAACATATAATATATAACTGTTAGAATATATTAAACTTTCATTATTACATTTAAATTAACAGAAAATAGTTATTTTAGATTTAAAGATATAATGAAAACATTTTAGATTATTGGATATGTTTCCAGATGCAATAACTATTTTTATATTAATGAACAGAACATATTTTCATACAATACTGAAACATGTAAAGAATTTTTCATTTAAAATTTTATCCCTACTTATATGTGATATTATTGGTAATTTTTAACCTGTTCATCACCTGTAATACATCACTGAATAC
This sequence comes from Parasteatoda tepidariorum, assembly GCF_982258835.1. Classification (NCBI taxonomy): domain Eukaryota; kingdom Metazoa; phylum Arthropoda; class Arachnida; order Araneae; family Theridiidae; genus Parasteatoda; species Parasteatoda tepidariorum. Next base: position 64,592,989 of record NC_141761.1, read on the forward strand.
AGATAACCAGCAACGTGTGAAAATAAAAAAAATTTTTAAGACTACTGAAAATTCCATCAAGTTAACTTGTAATTTAGCTTTGTAAAATGAGTTACAAAGTTTTCATACCACGATAAATGAAATAAAAATATTTTTAGCAGATTCGAATACTTCAGCAGATTCTGAGTTTTTGAAAAATTGTCTGTTACTTTAAAAGCATCTGAAGTAAGTGCTTAGTCAAAATATACCAGGTCTGGCGAGATACTCTCATTTACTGAAAGAAAACACAAATAATTAAATTCGAAAAGGATAAAACTTCTTTAAAAAAAATACGCTAAGAAGCAGCAGAAATTTCAGAAAAAAGCATCAATAAAAGAAACGAAGGAAATAAAAATAAAAATATGACCACCGAAGCCGACGTCTTCAGGGGGTACCGGCCTCGGTAGCCATTAAAAACAAAACCATTTCTAATTGAGGGAGAAGCAAATGCTTAAAATATCTCCCTCAGTACCCCGATGTACCCCGATGGTACCCGAAACTCAATCAAAATCATCAGAATCTGATGATTTTGATTGAGTTTCTTTTCTTAATTTGTTAATTATTTTGAACGTATCTTGTTTTTCCTGGACCTCTATACAAACCATCGGGGTACTGAGGGAGATATTTTAAGCATTTGCTTCTCCCTCAATTAGAAATGGTTTTGTTTTTAATGGCTACCGAGGCCGGTACCCCCTGAAGACGTCGGCTTCGGTGGTCATATTTTTATTTTTATTTCCTTCGTTTCTTTTATACTCTCATTTATTTACTTTTTTTCAAGAAAATAATACACATCTTTACAATATTTAAGAAAAATGAATTAAATTTTTTAAATAGATAAGAAAATATAGTCAAATCAAAAGTTTAATATAATTGATATCAGAACACATTAGTAATAGACAAGATATCAAAATAAAAATTTTAAATGAAAATAATCAATTATTGAAAATGAAATATAATAACACTAAATTATATATAAAATTAAAATAACTCAGTAGCCTTTATCATCAAGTAAACTTTTTTTACATCAACTAAATTTCTGATAAATTGAAGTACATATTTAATTCTTAATTAGAAAATATTCTTAATTGTTGAATATTTTTCCTTCCATGCATTTTTTAAGAGAAATGTCTCAGTTAAACAAAACAAAAATATATGATATAAATCAAATAGGTAGATTTTTTTTCATAAGAATTTTTTAAATCAACAATCCTACTCATAAGTCATGATCACTTTAAGAAGATAGAGATTTTATTTATTTACATTGTGGACAATTTTAAATACAATTACAAGACATAATGTAATTTATATTTTTATCCAACTTCTTCTGTGCTAGATTATTCTTTCAGGATGATACCACTACAATTCATTTATCACAAAAAGAACTAGGACAATTTATTACAGGTTTCCAGCCAACAATAGTTTTTATAAGTACTTCTTAGTATAAAACAGGAACCATATAGATCACCTTCTTCAAGGTAATATTTAAATTGATATATGATGCTATTAATTGGCCTTAATAATGTTCCTATTTTAAGCTCATTGCATTACTTTACTACATTTTCAATATGGTGAAATTACTTACATTAGCTTAATTAAACCATTTATCTCAAGTGCAGATTTTTTTATATTTTTTTTCAGCTTTTAGAGTCTCAGTATTTAGTCACTATTTGTTTGTGTTTACAATGAGATATGACATTTCCATCAGCAAAAATACTCTACAGCTCTGTTTTTTTTCTTTTTTGTTACTTGACTTTTATGTTACTTTTTTGTTACTACCCACGGAAGGACTTTTCTCACATTATGCCTCTGTGATGGTTGATTTTAATTCTAAATATTTCATTTGCAATTTTTAAAAAAAAATACTGCTTTACACATCAAAATTGTTTCTATAAAATAAATCTACGTGGTTATTATATTTATAATTATGAGGTTTAGAATTGAGGAACAGTAGTGTGTTTTCTAAACTGAGTAATTTTCTAATACACAATGGGACGTAATACTTAATGACTAAGGTCTCTTGAATGTCAATCAGAATATTATATCTGAAATACATGCCTGAAGATATCATACATCAAAATTTTTACTGTATTTTAAATGATCATCAAAACAGCCTTAAAAAGAGGTGTCAGCGAAGTTTCATTTTCATACCTTGTGATGAATAAAAATTGGTGTATTCTGGTGCAAAAAATATTTTCTTTATTTAACAAAATGAAAACAAGTAAAATAGTCTAAATGAGTCAATAATAATGCTCCTTGCAAATTTGCAAGGAGTATTTTCGTTTCTGGTAAGGTATTTGAGAAGTGAAACTTAAAGGTCTAGATGCTTATAGTGCAACTTGATCCTTACCCACAGTTCACATTAAAGAAATTGAAAAATAGGATTAGCACCATTATGTCCTTAATTGTTTGATGCAGTTATTAATTAGGATTTCTGAATATGTGACAAAGAAAGGAGATGACAAAACTCATAGCTCAAGTTCTACATTTCAAACTAAAAAAAAAAAAATTTAAAAAATGAAGTATGCTGGTGTTCGCCCATTTTCCTGGTAGTTGAGCCTCCCAAAAGTTGATGATGAAATTAAATACATACATACACAGGGGAGTTTTTCAAACTTTAAAAAGTGCTGAAAAATGTTTCATGTACTTACATTTCAAAATAATTCAAAAATTCTTTTGATCATTTATAAACGAATTACTGAACCAAGTAACAATTTTATTCATAAAATTTATTAGGGGCCATTCACTAATTTAAATTTGTAATATGAATTTATTAAAATTTTCATAGTTTGCCTAATTCTTTACATATCTTTATAAATTCGATAAGATCAATAATATTGTAAAATAATATTGTATAAATAACTTTTATTTAAATCTTGTAAAAATTACACTCTATGACCTTTTGAAATAATTGTAATTTTGAATTTTTCTTCCATAAATAGTTAAAGTAAATAATAGTTTAAAAAATAAAGTTAACCACTCAATATTGAATATAATTAATATTGTGTGCAAACAGGGATCTGTCCGGGGCAAATTTACTATCTTTTAGCAGTACTTTCACAAATTTAACTTTAGGAAAAATGGTAGCTTCACAAAATACTTTAAAAAAGGAAGAAAACTTAGGGTTTTTTTTTTATCCCCGTAAAAAAGGACAAATCTCGGGTGAATCACGCATTTCAACTTGCAATGGAACCCTCCCGTGGATTCTTATTATGACATCGAAGAATTCGCTTCCCACCCAGTTAGTAAGAACACTTCTCCTTCCCATGCCTGGAATAGGGAAGATAGGAGAATATGAGCTTCAGCAGCTCGTTCTTTAATGGAGGTGAAAGAAATGTCTTTTTCGAATAGCTAGCACGTGTTTGGTCAGATAGTGCGGTATGGTAAGCCTAACCAGTCGCTTACATCATATCAAAGCGAGCTTTATTTTAGCTCAGTTTTTTAGAATAAAACAATAAGGCTCTCCCTCTGTAAACTTTACAGGAAGTTGAAATTCAATAATTATTATAAATTTATTCTAACAGACCTTTATTTTTTTATGAAACATTTTTTTCACTCTGAAATTTTTTTCTGAATGAGCTGGTTGAAAACGTTATAATGAAAGTAGCTTTTAGTGCTGGTACTGTTAAATGCATGTTTTTATTAAATTCTAGTTAAAATTTAACTATGAACAATGATTTTTATGGCTTTTTAAATTTGGACACAATTTTTGTGCTCAAAATTTTACAATATCAAAATTGTTTTTGAATATATGAGAAAAAATATTTAGAAATTTACCAATCGTAAATGGTTTTTATTTGTAGTAACAATTTTTGAAGATATTTTTTTTACTTTACCTTATTTTTATGTTGATTTCTTAACATAATTTTTACAAATTGTATTTAGGATGGCTAATATAATCAAGTAAATAGTTCTGTGTCAGAGTATATGTAAAGTCCGGAAATTATTTTGCACTTCGTTAATGTGTGCATGAATTACTTTCAACACTAGAAAGAAAAAATTTTATTATTAGTGCGCATATCCTAATTATGATATTTTTTAAAAGTGCTTAAAAATTATTTTAGAGTGCTTGACATTTTTTTTTCTTATCTATGCTATGAACCCCGTTTGCTGCAATATGTAAACTCTTAATTTCTTATGAGGTTTAAATTGGGTTTCTCTCAAACTCAATTAAAATTCAATTTAAAAGTAAAAATGAAAAAAATATTAAGCAAAAGCAAGTCTGGGATTATTATTTCTTTAATTTTCTGAAACCATTTTAATTTAGGCTAAAAATCAGTTGGTAATAATTTTTTTTTCTAGAATAAAGTCATGATTTTCTTTTAATTATTCATTCTTCAGGGATGAGATTTTTCCGCTTTTTAGCAGATTTCCGCTTTTCCTTCACTTTTATCTCTTAAATTTCAGCTTTTTTATCAAAAATTCAGATTTTCTAAAAATTTTATTTTTTTTTATAAGTATTCCGCTTTTTCAGAAAATTCACCGATTTTCAAAGAGAAACAGAAAATTCAAACTACATAGCTACCAATCCTTTCTCATTTTTACTTATTTTACCTATTTTCTCCTCTTTTACACACAGCAGATAAGATTTTCCGAATTTTTTACCCGCTCTCCAGATAGATCCGATTTTCGTAGTTCAAACGATGCTGCTTCTGACAAGCCTTTTAGATGTCCCAAGCCTGGAATCTGCTACTATCTCGATTCTTATTCACACGATTGTAATATCAAATATAGCTTTTCATATTTGCGTGTTGCGATTCTTATTCACACGATTTGAATATTGTACATTGCAATTCTTATTTACGAGATTTAAAAATCCGATATTGTGATTCATATTTACGTCTTTTTAAAAACCAATGTAGCGATTCGTATTCACGCAAGTTTAAAATTCAATGTGTTGATTTGCTCATGCGGTTTATAATATCAAACATTGATTTTCGTATTTATGCGTGATTTGAAAATAAGGCATTGGGATTCGCATTCACGCATTCTAAAAGTTATGCATCATAATTCTTATTTATGCAATCTAAAAATTACGCATCATGATTCGTGTTTACGCGATCTAAAAACTATGAATCGTGATTTGTATTTACGCGTTTTAAAAATTCTATATCCCAGTTTGTATTTTCTCATTTTCAAAATCGTATATCTAGTTTCATATTCATGTGATTTCAAAATCCATAATTGTTATTCATATTCACGCAATTTTAAGATCAACTATCGCGATTTTTGTAAGAAGTAAATTTTTTTTTTTAATTAGTTACTAGGTGACTGTTTTTCTAATGACGATTATTAGTATATGTAAGTGTTACAACATCAGAGAAACTGGAAGGGAATATATTCAAAACTTACATTCTGTGCTTGCAAAGAAGAAAAAATAGGATTTGTCACAAGATGTTTGACGATGAACTAACGACTAAATATAGCAAACATAAAAGATATAGCAAACAAAAGCAATCACTTAAAAAGGGATTTAATTAAAAAACAATTTGGGGGAAAAAAGAGTTTATCAGCTCATCATCACAATTTTACTTATACTTGCTGTTATTTATGCTATAAATTGCAAAATTCTTATCAAATAAAAAACAATTATCTAAACAGTTGCTGATTGTCATGTAATTTTTCAAACTAAAATAGCAATTTTTTTATGTTAAGGAGTTACTATATGTGATGCCAGAATTGGCATACACATATTTATTTTCTATCTTTTAAAATATCCTTCATTACTTAAGCTTATTTTTATTAATAGAATTATTTTTAAAATAAATCAAAAACTTAATCTTTTTAAACGAACATAAAATATTTATTTCTTCTCTTCCAGATCAATGTAACGGATACTTTCTTTTTATTTCATTATTATGCAGACATATAAATTCACTGTCGCCTCTAATCGAAAACAAAAATCTATTTATAACTTTTGATTCTAATTTTCCAACGGCTAAATGTTTCGGTTGCATGGTTATAATAATTCACATAAATTTGTTGGCGACTCGTGATCGCCAAGGTGTTCTTTTAAACCCATGTGTATATACTAGTTGGCTTTGTTTTTGGCTATGATATACGGTGATAAATCGCCGCTAATTTTGGATCTCCTACCCATACTTTCTCTGTCCGTTGAGAATAAATATATTCACTTTGAATTTCTAAATTGGTGAGGCTGGGACCCCTTTTAGGGGGCCTCCCCAGCCTCAATTTTCTAACGGTCAGAAATGTTGTTCTGGCTTTATGATCTCTCAATAGAGAGTATTCTTATTTCATCCCTTTAAGGGATTTCTTATTTTTTTGAAGAAATGGCCATTTTCTAATTTACAAATTATGCTTAATAAAATCTAAATTTACATTCAACGATTTGTACATCATTTCCTGGAAACGTTATTGTTTTTATTCATTCAATATTGGCCAAAATGAACATTCATGTAAAACCACTATACAACCCTTGACGGCTAATGACGGAGAAGCAAAAGCCTTCTCCTTCACCATAAACTGGTGCCTTAAGACGGGGAAACGTATCTTTGAAGAAAATTGCCAATCATGTATCATCCCTATTCCTATTTACATCCTGTTTGAAACTCCAGCCGGTGTTCTCTAATCTTCAAGATCCTGATTAATATCTACTACTGTCCAGCGCAGCCTACCAGTGAGTTTTCTAGCAGTAGATGTTTTTAGAAGAAAAACGAGTCTTCTGTGCTTCTCATAATATTATTCCAAAAGATTGAAATCAATTTCTATGGTGTTCTTTACATCTTCAAAAGTGTGAATTCCTGTTTCATCAGTATGCTATTCAAGAAAGTGTTTCTCACTTTGAAAAGATGAAAGTCAACTGTGTGTGTGTCTCTCTCAACAGTGAATTTTTTTTCTCTCTCTCTTTCATCAAAATCGGAGAGAAATTTTTTTACACAAACTGCAGTGCTTTTTTTTTGCAGTAAAATTTTTTTAAAATTACACAATTATAAGATAATTGCATTTAGTGCTTTTCAATTTCTAACTGACTATTTTACAGATTCAGTACTTAATATTTTCAATGCATAACATTTTTTTAAAGCAATTATTTCTTATTCTCATTAAATATTTTTGGAATTAATTTTCATTTAATATGAATATCTTATATTCTATTTATTTTAATGATTACAATTTATTATTGCTGTTATATTTTCATTTTTAAAATTGATTATTTTTCTTAACTTGATATTTTAATTGGTATAACTGTTTTTCATTTATATATATCTATCTGATTATTAAATATGTCTAAACGTAAGAATAATATAAACTTTCATATTCAACCCTTTGCTGGTGATCCAACCACATTAAAGTTTTTCTTTCTTCAATTAGAAGATTATGTTAAGATTAATTCTTTAGATGAAGAACAAGCTATTGCAACTTTTAGATCTTTAATCTCAGGCAATGCTTTAAAATTTTATATTGAGGAACCTTCATTGGTTAAAATGAAAACGCTAACTGAAATAAAACATAAATTTTTGGATTTCTTTAGACAAGATGATAATTCATCTATTTTTGTTTTGAATAATATTTTGTTGAAACCTCAGGAGACAATAAGATCCTTAGCTCATAGGATAAACATAACTTTTCATAAAGTATATCCGAATTTAAATGATTCAGATGCAATTGATACTTTAAAGTACACGCATCTAATGGGAGCTCTTCCTCATGATATTAAGGTCACAATTTTGAAAGAAAATATTAAAAGTTATGAGAATGCTGTCGAAAGAGCACAGCAACTTCAGAATATCGACTCGGCTATTAACAACCAATTTAAAGGTAATGATGAGATCTTAAATCTAAATTCGGAAATTTCAAATTTAAAAGAGCAGATAAACAATATTGTTTCAAATAATAATGATACTAAAAATAAATGTGATGGAAATAGAAGACAATTGGAAAACAAAAATAGAAATTTTAAATCGAAAACTTATTCGAATAGTAGTAATTATCGTAAAGCCCCTTATCATAATAACCAACATACCTTTCGGCAGAATTTTTGTGTTTTCTGTGGCAAGCATGGTCACATTATGAAATTTTGTAGAGAATTTTTGAATATTTCTCAATGGGATGTGCAGATTAATCAACATAATAGAAATTTTCAAACTCGAAGGAACTTTAGAAGCAATAGATTTTATCCTAATAGAAGTTACCTAAATAATAGAGATCACTCGTATAATAATCCTAACTATAATAATGACAATAGACAACAAACTTATCCAAATCCTAATGCCACCACTTTTAACCCCAATTTAAACTAAATTTTAGCTCAAATAAGGCTGATGCATTTGAGCTATCACCTAATATTTTGTCATCAGCTAATTATAAGTCAAGCATTAATGAAAAGAAAGATAATTTTACCCAAACAGTTAATAAAATAAAAATGCAAAATGACTGTTTTACTCAAACTAATGAATTTAATGAAATTATTGCAAATGTACACAATGAAATACCTAAACTACCCCTCATTAATGTACAACTTAAAGATTATTCTGTCCCATTTCTAATTGATTCAGGCTCTTCTCTTTCAATAATTTCTAATGAAACATTTAATAAACTTAAACATAACATTAAATATAAATATATTTCACGTTCAGTTTCAATTAGTACTATAAACTCTAAGGTTTCATTTTTAAGTTGTATTCAAATCTCATTTAAAATTAACAACAAACTATACAAACATACACTTTTTGTTACACATTTAGATAATTCAGTTTTTGAAGGGATATTGGGATATGATTTTATGCTAATGCATAACATTCAATTGTCACCTAAGGGCAATTTTATAACAATTAATGGTGAAAAAGTACCATTAATAGGACAAAAACAATCTACGGATAATGTAGACATTGATTTTGATGGAGATATTGTGTCGGATATTTGTGGAGAGATTCATAATGTAAATAAACAAAATGTAAACAAACAAAATTTCGACACTAAACAAAATGGACAAGCTGTACTAAATCATAAAATTTTGTTGAATCCTGAAGAATATATTTATGCTAAAGTAATAGTTAAGAATCCTTTGAATACTAACGTAATTTTTGAACCAAGTATAGACTATAAAAATATTGAAATATATTCTTCAATACATAATTTAGAACAAGTTAAAAATTTTCATGGATTCTATAACAAAAAGAATAAGTACTATGCTTGTAATATTTTTCTTAAAAATAAATCTGAAGAGACTTTACATTTATATAAAGGACAAGCTATCGGTCAAATGTATCCTATAGATACTATCCAAGATTATGACTATTCAAAATTAAATTTAGATGATTCTATTGCCAATAATCAAGAACTAGACCAAACTAAAAGACAGGAATTTTTAAATTTAATTGTACCAACAAAAGATATTGTAGACTTAAGAAAAAGGGAATTGAAAGATGATGATTTCCAGCTAGGTCATCTTGATAAAGCAAAACAAAAGCAATTAAAACATTTATTGTTAGAAAATTATCAAGTCTTTTCAAAATCTTTAAAGACACTCGGGCACACAGATAAAGTAATACCTGAAATTTCTTTTATTCATGATTATCCTATTCGCACTTTGCCATTTCCTGTGCCTCAAGCTCTTCAACAAGAGACACTTAAGCAATTGCATGAAATGGTCGAAGCAGGATTGATCGAAAGGAGTGCAACACAGTGGTCTTGCCCAATGCTTTTGGTTAAGAAAAAGAATACTAATGACCCCAAACAAAAACAAAAATTTAGATTAGCTTTAGACTTACGATTAATTAACAGCATTGTTAAACATTCGGCTTACCTACTTCCTAAGATTCAAAATATCATTCTAAATTTATCTAATTATAAATTCTTTTCATCATATGATCTTCCTAGTGCATTTTGGCAATTGAACCTCCCTGAAGAATACCAAGATAAGCTAGCATTTACAACCCCTTGGGGAACTTTTAGAAATAAAAGATTAGTTTTTGGCTTAAAAACAGCTTCTGCAACTTTTCAGGCCCTTATGGATTCAATAATTGAGGAAACTCGACTAGAGGGAATTTTCGCGTATCAAGATGATATAGTCATTGCAAGTAATTCTTTTGAGGAAACGGTAGAAAAACTTAAGGTTCTCATTTCTGTTTTAACTAAATATAATATAACTCTATCACCAAGTAAATGTAAATTTCACCTTCAAGAAATTGATTATTTAGGGTTTAAAATATCAGAACAAAAAGTTTTACCAATTGAATCAAACATCATTAAAATTACATCTTTTCCTATTCCAAAAACTAAAAGACAACTTAAGAAATTCATTGGTGTTTTTGGATATTATAGAAATTTAATACCATGTTATGCTAACCAAATTCAACCGCTTATTGATTTGACCTCCCCTAAAGTCAAATTCAAATGGACTCAAGAACATCAGAATGTTTTTAATTCTCTACAAGAGATATTTTTCAATAAACCATTCATTAGACTCCCACAATGGGATAAAGATTTTATTTTAAATACAGATGGTTCAAATTTTGCTATTTCTGGTGTACTTTTACAGGAATTTGATGGTAAACTGTCTCCTGTGTCATATTTTTCCAAAACACTTAAAAATGCAGAAAGAAAGTACCCTGCTATCAAAATCGAATTAATGGCTATAGTAAAATCAGTTTTGGCTTTTAAACATTATCTGTATAATAGACATTTTATTATTTTATCTGATAGTAAACCCCTTAAACATTATAAGAAAACTTCTTCTCCCATGGACTTAACAACTAGATGGTTAATTCAGCTAAGCGAATATTCCTTTACTTTTAAGCACATTTCTGGAGTCAAAAATGTTTTGGCAGATTATTTTAGTAGATTAGAACAAGAACCTCCCCAACAGGACATATGCAGTAACCCTCAATTACTTCAAGTGAATGATGAAATATTTCCTTTTATTGAGAATGCAAATGATGATGAACAAAATTATGTAAATAATACCAATGTAAACAAAGACCCTCTTTTGGAAATTTCTAATCATACATTTTTAATTGAACAAAAATTGGATAAAAATATCAAGAAAATTTATAGCAATATTGAAAACAAACAATTTACTAAATCCAATCAACATTACTTTATTGATTCTGACACTAAATTATTAATGTATGTACATATGGAAAATGATAGAGAATTTCCTGTCATTGTTGTTCCTAAATCCTTAATATCTAAAGTTCTTGCAATAATTCATCTTCCACATTTTGGAATTAAAAAAACTTACCAATTTTTAAAATGTAGATATTTTTGGTATGGTATGTATTCAGATACAGAAAATTTTGTTAAATCTTGCCCCAAATGTATGGAAAACAAACATCATAGAATACCTCACGCTCCTTTACAAAATAATTTTATTCCCAAAAGACCATCTGAATTTGTTTCTTTAGACATAGTAGGACCTTTTTCTAATCAACAATATATTTTAACTCTTATTGATCATTTCAGCAAACATTTAGAACTTTTTACATTAACAAAAATTACTACCGAAGCTGTCACTGATTGTCTTTTTGCATATATTTGCACTTATGGCAGACCTGATATGATCTTAACAGATTTAGGTACTCAATTTACATCAGAAATATTTGAATATTTTTCAAAATCATTAGGAATTAAAATGAATCACACTACCTGTGCACATCCTGCCGCTAATTCTGTTAGTGAACGAATTAATACCAGCATAAAATCAACAATTAATTCTTTAATGAAAGATGGCATAAATTTTAAAAATGCAGCAAGAATTCATAAAAACTTGTATAATGGTGCTAAGCATAGCACAACTGGATTTTCACCTAATGTAATACATTTCGGTCGAAATTTGTCATTAATTTTTGATACTTATAATCCCGATATTCAAGTACAACAAATAGATAAAGGTCATTATTTGGATAAAATTCTTTCGGATTTAAATAAAATGTATGATAAAACTTATGAAAATATTGCAGACGCCCAATGTAAACAAAACAAAAGTAATAATGAAAAATCAAAACTCAGATGCTGAATACTTAATGATATTGTGTATATTAAATCAAGGGATAAATATAACAAAAAATTTTCTGGTCCTTACAAAGTAATTAAAAAGCATACTGATGTAACATATTCAATTCAAATGTTAGATAATCATCATGGTAGGATTTTTAAAATACATATTGATAGATTATTATTAATGAATAAAAGAAAGGAACATTTAAATGATAACAATAATGTCTCTAGGAATAATGATAATTATAAATCTCATTACAATTTAAGGAATAGAATCGTTTAGAAACTTTTTTGGTTTTGTGAATGAAATATATATGATTTTTCGAGTCTTTCCTGCTGTAAAGGCAGTAACATTTTGTTTACAAATATAAAGTAAAACATTTTTTCCATTCATATAAATATATTTTTATTTCAAGTGTATTTTCAATTTATATATTTACTATTTTTGCATTTCAAGTTATATATTTTTTTAGTTTTCATATGTGATAATGAAAACAAAGACTTAGATAAGTTGCAATCACAGTAAAATTTTGGTGTAAAGATATTTTGTGCAGTTTAAATATGAAGAACTGTATAATTGATTAAATATTCAAGCAATATAAATATTTACATGAAAGAAATTGTTTACTCTAAGAACTCATCAAATTTTTATATTTCAATCTTTAACCCTTATGCACAATGGATGCTAACACAAAGCATTCTAGGATTAGTTGGTAAATAATGAATATTTTTTTGAAGTATTTTATAGGATATGTAATTCATAAATAATACTTGTATTTATATATATAATTGAATTTCAACCACATGCTCACATTTAACAGGTACTATAGTACATTATAAATAAGTTTGATATCTATATTGATTAAACTCTATCTCATTGTTGCTGTTGTTTTGCATGGAGGCATCTGTGCGGAATGATTTATGGTGATTTTCTTTACTAGGGCCCAGGTAATTAAATTCATTAAGTGACATAGAGATAAATTTTTTTTCTTACAATGTAAATAAACATGAATAATTAATTCAATGGTAATATTTTTTTTAAATTTAGAACAACTGTAAAGATTACATGGATTCTAAGTTGTAATAATGTAACAACAATAATTTTTATTAACAATATTGGACATGTTACTCGGTCCTAAATTTTTTTAAAATGTGAATTCAAATAAGATAATATATTTATACTTTCCTGTGCATAATGAAAAGGGTTATTTAACACAAGTAATGCACACCAAAATACTTCTTTTTGATTTAAATACTTTTTACTGTGGAATACTAATGCAACTTTTTGTGAAATTTTTTAAACTGAGCTATTTTATACTATTTAATAATTGTTTAAAATAAAAATAAGAGATTTTTATGCTGAGTATAAATTTTTAGATGAACATAATAAAATGTTCAGATTTTGTTTCATGCTGAAATATATAAGCTTGAAATAATGGAGGCAAACAAAACTGAAGTAAATTATTTTTCTCAAGAAAAGGACTTGTAAAAAAAAAAGGAAGAAATAATAATATTGTAAGTTTGCTGTTCTCTCTGAGTTGAGAGAAATTAAAAATATCCTGGCCAGGTCATGACAATGCTCAGCAAATGTAGCATTTTAAATACTCAGCAAAATTTTTCATGTATAGCTCAGAACATTTACATATGATATTTAGTAACTTGAGTGTTAAAAGTATATCTTAGAACTACAACTGTATGTTCTAAAATTTTTTTTGAATAATAATTTTACTTTGATATTTAATTATACGTAAGTGTATATTTCATATTTTGTTCCTTGAATATATTATGTTTCAATGCATAAAATTTTTTTGTAACATGGGGGAGATCCAATTTAAAAAAAAAAGAAAAATATGTATATATATTTTTTTTCTGTGTCCAGCGGGGATATATGTGATGCCAGAATTGCCATACACATATTTATTTTCTATCTTTTAAAATATCCTTCATTACTTAAGCTTATTTTTATTAATAGAATTATTTTTAAAATAAATCAAAAACTTAATCTTTTTAAACGAACATAAAATATTTATTTCTTCTCTTCCAGATCAATGTAACGGATACTTTCTTTTTATTTCATTATTATGCAGACATATAAATTCACTGTCGCCTCTAATCGAAAACAAAAATCTATTTATAACTTTTGATTCTAATTTTCCAACGGCTAAATGTTTCGGTTGCATGGTTATAATAATTCACATAAATTTGTTGGCGACTCGTGATCGCCAAGGTGTTCTTTTAAACCCATGTGTATATGCTAGTTGGCTTTGTTTTTGGCTATGATATACGGTGATAAATCGCCGCTAATTTTGGATCTCCTACCCATACTTTCTCTGTCCGTTGAGAATAAATATATTCACTTTGAATTTCTAAATTGGTGAGGCTGGGACCCCTTTTAGGGGGCCTCCCCAGCCTCAATTTTCTAACGGTCAGAAATGTTGTTCTGGCTTTATGATCTCTCAATAGAGAGTATTCTTATTTCATCCCTTTAAGGGATTTCTTATTTTTTTGAAGAAATGGCCATTTTCTAATTTACAAATTATGCTTAATAAAATCTAAATTTACATTCAACGATTTGTACATCATTTCCTGGAAACGTTATTGTTTTTATTCATTCAATATTGGCCAAAATGAACATTCATGTAAAACCACTATACAACCCTTGACGGCTAATGACGGAGAAGCAATCTCCCCTCATCATACTATATATTTCTACTTCACTGTTTAAAAAGTAATATTACTGTTATATTTGCTGTAAATCACATAACAGTAATTATTAAAAGAAATGAAATATTAATATATATTCTCAGTAGTTTTAATTTGCTAAACCAGGTAGTACCAAAATAAAGGCATAGATATATTACCATGGCCAGGAAGCAGCCCTGATCTCAATCCAATTGAAAATTTGTGGCGACGCTTGAAAATTCTTGTACGAAAAAAACGTCCATCCAATAAAAGACAAGTAAGTGAAGCTCTAATTGATTCTTGGCACCATGTGATTACGAAAGATGAACTCTAAACACTCGTTCACTCGATGAAAAGACGCTGTGAAGCTGTCTTAAAAAATAAGGGTTATCCTACTAAGTATTGATTGTTTAAGTATCACTTTAAAAAAATGCAAATCTAAGATAGATCTTACTATTAGTTGCATAACTTTTTTTGTTATTCAGATATTGTAACACTGTATTTATTATTAAATTCCACATTAAATTACCTTCAATTTGATATAAAAACGTTTGTATTTAAGTGAAAATTAATATATTCTACAAGCACACGAAGTTGAAAAACATGAAACTTTCAAAAAATGTCCACACTTTTGGCCACCACTGTGTATATATATATATATATCCTCTTCCGACATCAATCAATTATAATTGTGTTTTTAAAATTCTGCAACAGTAAGATTTTATGGAATTTATTTTTTGCTGAAAAAGAAGAAGTAATTTTTGTGGGTTGTTTTTTGAAATAATGTCTATGCTTATCAAAATTAAGTTCACTTAGTATGCATTTCTCTCACACAGTCTTTATTAACAATAACAGGAAAAGGGTAACACTGTAAAAAATATGATAACTAGTTTTTAAAAATTAAGCTTGCAAGTTTTTTTATTACTCATATAGGCTTTAATATTGATATTTTTACATTATTCTTATTCAGTTAAGTAATTTTATAATAAGGTTTTGCTTTAAATGAAAAATGTGCTACATGAATGCATAAGTTTTTGTTAAAGAGCTAAGGACGTGCTGACAATTTTACATGATCATGATATTTCAGTATTTTTTTTTTCGCTCTGTTTTCATTGCATGCCTGTTATAATATTTTTTTTATCATTCTTAGTTTTTTAACTAGTTGGAAAGCAAAATTTTTAAAAGAAATTATTTTTTACTGTTAAAATTACTACAAAAGGTTTAAGTGAATAACTAAATATTTTTCGTCACTTTATTGAAAATGTCAATATTATACAACATTTAGTTTTTTCCATAAGTTTCCACACCATATAATTTTCGTATTGAAGCAATTATTTTAACAAATATTTTTGACTTATAAAAATAAAATTATTTTTCGATGATAAAAAATACATAAGTTTAAAATACAATAATATACAATAAAAGTAAAAATTAATGCCCTCTTTAAGATTTAAATTTATAAACACATCATTATTTTTGGATGAATTTGAAATTTTTGTGCTAATGCAACTTCTCTAAATTTAGGCTGAGAGGCTGATATATTTTTTTTACTTAATTAAGCATTCGCTTAAAATAACTAACATACAAGGTTTTGAATCACTTAATTTTTTTCTCTCTCTTTTAAATCGGTTAATAAATAAGTCTTAAATATATCTTTAATTTGGTTTATTTGTAGAATTTAAATACTTCCTCCCCTTTCATTAATTATTTAAAAAACTGTATCGATATTTTTTGCAAAAGTTTTTCCAAATTTATAGCAGAATTATAAAAATAATCAATGGGTTAGTGAGCGTGCTGTATCGGCAGCCAAAAACATTGATGTGAATTTAATAAACTGAAAAATTCAAAATGAAATACCTGATGAAGAAACAACATATAAATCCATAGATACTGTTGTCAATCAAGATGAATCAGTTAATTATCCAATAGAATTTCTAAATTCATTAGATCTACCAGGAATGCCACCGCATATTTTATCTTTGAAAATTGGTTCCCCAATCATCCTTCTACGAAATATAAATCCACCGCGACTATGCAATGGGACTAGGCTATCAGTAAAAAAATTAATGAATAACATAATTGAGGCAACCATTTTAAATGGAAAAAACCAAAGAGAACATGAACTATACCACGCATTCCCATGATACTAACGGATACTCCATTTGAATTCAAACTTCTACAGTTTCCTGTAGGACTAGTCTTTGCAATGACCATTAACAAAGTACAGGGACAATTATTGCAAGTATGTGGATTAAGTTTGATTAATCCATGCTTCTCACGTGGACAGCTGTACGTTGCGTGTTCACGAGTGGGAAAAATATCAAATTTATTTTTTCTTGCACCAGATAGGAAAATTTTTTTTTGTATATTTACAAGCATTACTAAGATAAAGTTCACCGTCAATCATCAAATATCATTAATTTCATGATGATAACGTTTGCAATATTGTTTAATATCACAAGTGAAGAAGCATGTTTATTCTACCATCAACTATGCATATCTATGTTTCGTTATATTCAAATGACATATATGTAGGGATAATTTTATTATTAATTTTCATTTTGATGTATTGTATACATTTGATCATTAATAAATTTTGCTTGAGGTATCAAAACTGCCTATTTGTTCAAACACAGCAACGTGTGAACGGGTAGAGCTAGTTATGCAATAAAATTGAAACGTGTGAACTACGTGCAAAGAATTAAAATGAAATATTTTTATTATAGTAAAGGGAGAGAAATTAATTGGTATGATTTCTCTACAAGGAAGCTTCCAGAAGATATAAATCTGTTCAAGTCTCCTAGAACTCAAAAACTGATGATGGATATGATTATAAAATTACATAAATTGCATACTTCTTGCAGCGAGTTCCCATAATACACGAGTATCTGCTTGTCTTTTGAAAAAAAGATTTGTAAAATGCTTTAAAGAGGACTTCTTTTAAAGGTAAATGGAGAGAAACAAAAAATTTTAATCATCATTAAGAGTTTTCTTTTATATTTTAAGGCAAATGTCTCATTTCATAAACTAGCCTAGTTCCCACAAGGCTGAAAAAGATCAATAACTTTAAATGTTAGCATGGTTTTTCGAAGCTATGTGGCCAAGGAAAATAAAAAAATAAAATAAAAGTTTAAGTGCCGTACACTTGAATTAAAATGATGATTTTAATCTATATATTTCATCATGCTGTGAAGAATTATCTGGACTTTAGAACGAACGAATAACAAAATATTTTAAAAGTCATTGAGCTTTCTTAAAAATCGCCAATTTGATTATATTTTTCTCCTAGAAGAAAATTACCAAAATCATTGCCTTATACTCAGTTTTTGCAAATTTCTTGGAGCACAGATAATACAGCAGTGGAGTAAGTTCTTAAACATTAAAAAATTATATTGCAAACACTTTTCATTTCCACAAAACAGTAGCTTCTCTCTATATTGACGATTTTGGGATAGAATTTCAAAATAAGCATAGATAGCTCTAGTTTTTGACAGGTTAAAACTGTCCAAACACTCATGAGTAATTGCTGCAAACTCACAGCAGTTCTGAAAATAGCATATTATTCGCAAAAAAAAAACAGCATTTCATTTGATGACGTATTCTTCGAAAAACAACCTTAAATATCAGGCTGTCTAATGATACTCAAACGTACTATAACAAAAGAAATGTTGCTTCCGCTATGTTAATACGCTTAATCATTATCTCTATTTACTTCTAAGCAAAACCAATTTCTAAAATGAAATAATTGCTTTAAACTATGATTTATTACGTTAAATGTTATTAGAGTCTTTCAAGGAAGACAATAGATTAGGTTTAGATTATTATTTTGACTAGAATTTCTCCAACTTTTCCTTATCATATAATGGGAAGAATAATAAAAAAATTCATTTCGATATTATGCAGCTATCCAGATAATTAGGGTTAATTAGCTTTACTGCTGCCAAATAACGCATTGCTATCAAGAAAGGCGTCACCAATTCCGGTTAATGTGTTCCTCATCAGATTATAGGGAAAAATTATGTCATACATTGAATAACGATCAGTTTTTATTTTAACATTATGCAATTATCGCGTTTTAGTTTAGTACGTAGCGGATGAGTTCGATAACAGTCGAGCCACATTCTACATGCATACGCTGCTTGCGCGCCGTCACTGTTTTGTTTATATCTTTTGAACAAAGGGTCTTACCATTCCAAAAATTTGGAATTAATATCATTATAGTTATACTTCACTCTGTCGAAATATAAAAAAAATCAAAAATGTCCAAATTGCAAAAAAAAATTTTTTTTCAAAAATGTTAAAAACAAAAAATTATATATTTTAATGCTGATTTTCTAAAAATTTGAGAAAAATCACTTCAAGAAAGTGTAATTAAATATTTTTCTTGTCGGATGGCGATGCGTTAAAAAATTACTTGCGAAGTCGTGCTCGCAAAAAAAGGAAATTTTCAAAAATTCGTAAAGTCAAAAATATGCAATTTTAATAGAAACGCAAAAATACGTGTCGAATTATTTTCAATAAAGAACAATATAAAAATAAATTATATCATTTTTATATCATGGGTGTAAATTTTGTATGGATTGCCCCTTATAGATTCATCTGAAAGAAGTCTCAAAGCTCTCCCTCTTCATCATGGGAGCCAGTATGCATCTGTACCAGTTAAACACTCGGGATATTTAAAAGAATGCTATGAAAACCTGGTTCTCGTCCAGGACAAAATAAAATACATCGACCACAGTTGGACCATTTGTGGAGATTTAAAATTATCTCTATGCTTATTGTTCAGCAAGGTGGATTTACAAAGTTCTCATGATTCATTTGTCAGTGGGACAGCCATGGCAAGACTCAACATTGGGTCAAAAAATAATGGCTGAAAGACAAACTCTTGACCCAGGCTCCAAGAATGTTATTCGAAACAGCTTAGCTGACCCAAAAAAGTAGAAGCTTAGGTTGTCTTCAAAGATGTCGTCAGTAAATATTTGTGGTAATACAAGAGTCCTGTCTGTAAAGCATTTCGAATGAAAATGCTGGACAAATTTAATACTTTGGATTGTTCCACGAGTGTCAAAATGCTTTTCCTTCACTCATATGTGGACTTTTACCCCGAAAATGTAGGAGCAGTTGGCAAAGAACAAAGTGAAAGGTTCCATCAAGATATGGAGTGTAAATATTAAGGAAAATGGGACAAGAACATGCTCGCCGACTACTGTTAGATGTTAACTCGGGATTGGGCTGAGATATATATAAAAATATATATATCTCATATATATATAGAATAGAATCATATATAGAAAAAAATTTTTTGTTTTTTGTTTCAAATTTTCATATACACGTACGCAATATTTGCTATTTTTGATCAATCGTCAATTTTACATAAGTAACCTTAATAAAAATAAATTAAAATGTTATGTTGGTGATTTTTTTCTAGAACTGAAGTGAAAAGTTTTTTCTCAAGGAACTTATTTTTTTTCTCTCGACTTGTGCGATCTGGGAACAGTATTTTTAATTCATTTTAACGTATAAAAAAATTAGTTAGTCGCTCAAAAACTAATTTACCTTCATAAGATTCAATTTTACATCGATAGAAATGAATAAAGACGACAGTTACTCATTAGTACATGCACAATTGTCTTAGAGAATTCCTTTCCTAATAGGATTTTAGTAAATACATCAATATCAATTTTCAAAAAAGTCCTGGTGTAATGGTGAAAAATGAAGGTCATTTTCGGTATCAGAACATCAAATAATCTTAAATATGACAATAAATCAATTTTAACTTCGCTTGTATTTTTTAAAAACTTAAATTTCGCATGCTTCTGTAACGCAAATGAAGTCTTAGAAGTCTCACGAAGTCTTATAAACCACGATAAAAGTGAAATAGATTGATAGAAATGAAGTAGTTAAACTTAACATTTAATTATTTTTACAAATTATGTATAAAGAGTTAATGGTTAACAGTTAGCAATTTCTTATTCTTCAAAATAACAGTAGTTTTGCATCAAAATTTATTCTTCTTCGATGAAATATTTTAATACATTTTCTTTTTATTTATATGAAGGAAAATTATAAAAGTTGCTCTACTAAAATCAAAATTTATAAAAATTACTAGCTGCACCCTGCGTGCGTTGCAACGCTTTCAGTTTGAATTTTAATTTTGTATTTAAGTGTGTAAATGAGATTTGCGATCTTGATTTGAAATGAGAATTTTATTTAATGGTGAAAAAACCACTGATAGTCTCAACATTAATTCTCTAGGATATCGATGGTGCATTTTCAAGCAGACATGTATGGTGAAGCACACGGACCATGAAACATATTTTGGATGATGATCTGAAATAGGTCAGAATCATTGGCGACATCAGGTATTTCTGCTGATATGATCTGACCAATTAAGCATGGAGTGATTTTTTCAATAAGCCAAATTATGTGGCAATAATCTTTTTTGCCATTCAATAGAATGCATCAGATATCGTGTCTCTCCAGAAACACGACGCTTCGCAATGAAACCAAGTATAGAGCTTAGTATTTGTTTTAACTCACGTGCGGAAATGCATCAGGAAGATCCGATGATGTTTGCCTAGGTTACAAAAGCTCTTTAATTTCAGCTCAAGCAGGACTGCATGAGAATGTAATAAATAACTCTGGCTGCCCGTATGCGCACCGATACTTGTAGTACCGAATGAAGTCATTTGAAACACGAATGAACCGACATATATTCGCCAAGAAAAGTTTCTATTGATTTACTTTACCCGATAACAATGTTGATAATGTGTCGGTTGGTGACGTTAAATGTGGTAGTTTCACTTTTCCACCAGAACAACAAATTCCAGCTGTTTCATTCTTAAATTTGAGAGCACTACAAAACATATATAATTGATCGATTTTTCCGATGATAACGCTTGGGTGAAGATTATAGTTCGTTGTCGGATCAAAATGAAATGCACTGAGATTCAAATCAGAGTATTGGCAGCGTCTGAATAGTGAAGTGCGTTCTTGATTTATCTTCATTCTTGTTTCCCGTTACTCTGATGTTTCCAACGAACGAGCTTGAGTAGTGCGTAGTTGATTCGTTAACAGTCTCCCGTTGCTCTGATGTTTTCAACGAACGGACTTGAGTAGCACGAAGTTGATTTGTTAACGTTCCGCGTAGTTGATTCTTTCCGGTTGCTCAGATGTTTCTAAGGAACGGGCTAAAGCAAATGTTCTCGAATAGCTTCAAGTCTATTTTCCCGTTGCACCAATGCTTCTGAAACACGGGTAGTTCTTTCTTTTTTCGTGCTTCAGATATTTATCGACAAATAGTGATTCGTTTAGGCGGCATATTTTTGCAAATATTCTCTCTCAAACAAAAAGAAATGTAAAAGTTGACATTGGTCGCAAATTTGATAAATCGAAAATTTACATATCTACTTTAAAAAATAAAAAAGCAATAAAAATGAAATAAGTTAAATAATAAATATAATAATGATAAATTTAAAACAAAAATCTATTTTTTAAATGAAGGAAATGAAATGAATGTGAATTCGAAAACTTTGTAACAATAAGCAATCTAATAGTTTTCAAATTCGCGATCGCAACGAACTATAGGGGGCGTTGTTGTATGAGACGCATACCTGCGATTTCTATATGAACCGTCATTCAGTTACTCTGGAGACGTCGTTAATGTAGCGTGTAGCATTGCAACGTTCCTTCTTTAATGTGGCTTATTAAATTTAAAAAAGAAAAATGCTTGATCTTCTTTCTTGTACAACCGAAAACAAAATGGTATCTCTTTTTATTACAGAAGGAACATCCAAAACACTTCGGAAAAATATTTGTACATTAACAGAAAAAAATATGTATATTCTTATAAGAGTTAAAACCTAATGCCCGAGAAATAGTATTACTAAATTTAATGATATAACATGAGAGGCCCATTTAAACTTTACATTCTATAGTTTTAAGAATCATATTACTACAAAAATTAAAATGAACAAAAAGTATACATAAGCCTCATAATTTTATGAAATTTAATTTTGTAAACAACGTTTTTTGACAACAATTTTTATCAAAAAATTTCAAGTTTCAATAAAAATCATTATTTAGAAACTAAGAAACGTAAAATAAAGAATGCTGACGAAACAAAAACAAAAAAAAAAAAAACAATTCTTTTTTGTCGCCATTTTTAGTGCTACGAATATTCGTCTTTGGGATTTGCCAAAAACAAAACAAGATGCAATTTTATTTTTTCAGGAGGGAAATATTTTACCGAAAAAACGAAAATGTACCAATTCCCACAACATAAAACTTTATCTTGGTAAACGTACGTTTTGGAAATGTTATTTCATTTGGAATCTTATTCATCAGAGTTCATATGGCGATATGATTGTTTTGAATCTATGCTAAACTCTATATCGGCTCATTTTCCACCGAAATCCGATTGACTATTTTGATTTTAAATAAAGTGTTTTATTTTATGAATTGTCGCAAAAATTTAAGTGTAGATTGGCGGCACTTAAAAACCGCCAAATCTGTAGCGGCGGTGGCGTTAATAAGTAAGTACCGAATTTTTATTCCATACTTTTCTGAATCATATTATTTCAAATATTGGAATATACAAGAAGTATACATAAACACATAATGTTATACCATTTAATTTTTCAGAAGTATTTTGAGAACAATTTTTATCAAAAAATTATAAACTAAAAAACGGAAAATAAAGAATTCTTAGGATAAAAAAAACGATTTTAAGAATTCTTAACATTGAAATAAAAACTTTCATATTGTTTCTTTTTTTATTATTCTTATAGTTCTTAATCAGACGTAAAAAACCATTCTGTGGAGAACCATCATCAAATGAAAAAAAAAATATTTACAAGCAAATTTTTTATTGTAAAAATCATTGCACTTACCTGATTTATGATTACCGGAGAATTCCAAAATGATAAGTTCCTTGTTTGAAAACTTTATTCTCAAATAATAGATACATAGTTTATACCTTCATTACTTTTAGATAACATACTACACAGCAAAATTTTATAATTGATATGAATTTGAATATGTAGCTAAAAACAGAATAGCTGAATTCTAGTTGAACTTATTCTTTCAAAATTAAAAAAAACTTACCAAGAAAACGATTTAAATTAATTAAGAATCAGCACAAATGGCACTATTTCAAGTAACTTGGATAATTTTTTATTGTTGTTTTCCGAATTATATGGATACAGAAATATATACTATTCTATAACGAAGAAGAATATGCTATAACTATTACAATTCTGTATGTTCTGAATTCATATTTATTCACTGGAATGACGAAAGCAATGTTAACTTCACTTTAATTCGTAATGAATTGAAGACAGAAGAAATGCATTTTACCTTAATACAAACATCTGTAACAGTATCCGAAATCGGAAGTCATCAGTTGCAAGTTTGTTGATAATAGAAATTAAAAATTATTGAGGAATTTTTCTTCAAATGTTTGGCGTGTTCTGTTCCTGAAAGATTTACTAATATTCTGGAGATTTTTTTCAAGTTCTTCGGCCTTTTCCTTAGGGAAATTTTGTTTCTTATTTGCTGCTAAAAAATGGCGTCTGATTCAGTCAATGACTTTGATGGAACTAAATGAAAACGTGATAAATTAATGTCCGATATTTACAGGCTCCCGCTAGACGGCGCACTCGAGCGTTGCGATCGCGAAATGACAACTGTCAGCAATGAAACCTTCAAAAACTATATGTAATTGTGCTAACCTAAAATTGCATACTAAATATAAATAATTATTGAAAACGCGCAATTTGAATGAAATTTGCCTTTGCCTTCATTTTTATTAAACAGTTTTCACAATTCGCGATCGCAACGAACTATAGGGGGCGTTGTTGTATGAGACTAATACCTGCGATTTCTATATGAACAGTCATTCAGTTACTCTAGAGACGTCGTTAATGTAGCACGTAGCATTGCAACGTTCCTTCTTTATTGTGGCTAATTAAATTTAAAAAATAAAAATGCTTGATATTCTTTCTTATGCAAACGAAAACAAAATGGTATCTCTTTTTATTAGAGAAGGAATATCCAAAACACATCGGAAAAATATTTGTACATTAACAGAAAAAAATATGTATATTCTTATAAGAGTTAAAACCTAATGCCCGAGAAATAGTACTACTAAATTTAATGATATAACATGAAGGCCCATTTAAACTTTACATTCTATAGTTTTAAGAATCATATTACTTCAAAAATTAAAATGAACAGAAAGTATACATAAGCCTCATAATTTTATGAAATTTAATTTTGTAAACAAAGTTTTTTGACAACAATTTTTATCAAAAAATTTCAAGTTTCAATAAAAAACATTATTTAGAAACTAAGAAACGTAAAATAAAGAATGCTGACGAAACAAAAACAAAAAAACAATTCTTTTTTGTCGCCATTTTTAGTGCTACGAAAATTCGTCTTTGGGATTTGCCAAAAACAAAACAAGATGAAATTTTATTTTTTCAGGAGGGAAATATTTTACCGAAAAAACAAAATGTACCAATTCCCACAACATGAAACTTTATCTTGGTAAACGTACGTTTTGGAAATGTTATTTCATTTGGAATCTTATTTATCAGAGTTCATATGGCGATATGATTGTTTTGAATCTATGATAAACTCTATATCGGCTCATTTTCCACCGAAATCCGATTGACTATTTTGATTTTAAATAAAGTGTTTTATTTTAAGGAATTGTCGCAAAAATTTTAAGTGTAGATTGGCGGCACTTAAAAACCGCCAAATCTGTAGCGGTGGTGGCGTTAATACGTAAGTACCGAATTTTTATTCCATACTTTTCTGAATCATATTACTTCAAACATTGGAATATACAAGAAGTATACATAAACACATAATGTTATACCATTTAATTTTTCAAAAAAAGTATTTTGAGAACAATTTTTATCAAAAAATTATAAACTAAAAAACGGAAAATAAAGAATTCTTAGGATAAAAGAACGATTTTAAGAATTCTTTACATTGAAATGAAAACTTTCATATTGTTTCTTTTTTTATTATTCTTATAGTTCTTAATCAGACGTAAAAAACCATTCTGTAGAGAACCATCATCAAATGAAAAAAAAATATTTACAAGTAAATTTTTTATTGTAAAAATCATTGCACTTACCTGATTTATAATTCCCGGAGAATACAAAAATGATAAGTTCCTTGTTTGAAAACTTTATTCTCAAATAATAGATACATAGTTTATCCCTTCATTACTTTTAGATAACATACTACACAGCAATATTTTATAATTGATATGAATTTGAATATGTAGCTAAAAACAGAATAGCTGAATTCTAGTTGAACTTATTCTTTCAAAACTAAAAAATACTTACCAAGAAAACGATACAAATTAATTAAGAATCAGCACAAATGGCACTATTTCAAGTAACTTGGATAATTTTTTATTGTTGTTTTCCGAATTATATGGATACAGAAATATATACTATTCTATAACGAAGAAGAATATGCTATAACTATTACAATTCTGTATGTTCTGAATTCATATTTATGCACTGGAATGACGAAAGCAATGTTGACTTCACTTTAATTCGTAATGAATTGAAGACAGAAGAAATGCATTTTACCTTAATACAAACATCTGTAACAGTATCCGAAATCGGAAGTCATCAGTTGCAAGTTTGTTGATAATAGAAATTAAAAATTATTGAGGAATTTTTCTTCAAATGTTTGGCGTGTTCTGTTCCTGAAAGATTTACTAATATTCAGGAGATTTTTTTCAAGTTCTTCGGCCTTTTCCTTAGGAAAATTTTATTTCTTATTTGCTGCTAAAAAATGGCGTCTTATTCAGTCAATGATTTTGATGGAACTAAATGAAAACGTGATAAATTAATGTCCGATATTTACAGGCTCCCGCTAGACGGCGTACTCGAGCGTTGCGATCGCGAATACTAAATCTACGATACGACCAATAATTGCGAAATATATTCTCGATGATTTTACTTGCTTGTGCTCACCTGACAAAATGAAACTTGCGCGAATTATAATTAAATATTAAAGTATATGTAATTTACTTTTCTAACTGAATAGAGCTAAAAGATAGAAAATATCACTGTTGCTATCTTCTAGATATTTGAAAACTGTATCGTTTATATCAAAATTTAAAACAATGGTTAACTTTTAGCCAATCAGAAAATTCCATATCGATTTTCGCTGATACCACTGGAACGGTTTGTCGCAGAATGTTCTAATGTCGACAGAAACCTTCCTCGTGCTTTGAACTATCTGTATGCCAAGTTTCATAGCTTTCTGTCGGATGGTTTAGGAGACTATAGAGAAAAACAAACACACATTCACTTTTATATAGAGAGATGATCTACTAAAATTAAATAAAATGCGTTAATAATAATAAAAAAGATTAAAAAAAAGAACAAATTAAAGCACTAAAATCTCAATTAAGTAAAAGTAACATATTTTACAATTTTTATAAAGTTTATTTTACGGATAATTGACCATTACATATTTACAATTTAACTCATAATTTAGCTTAGTATAGATAAAAATATTGAAGTTCGCTTCGAGTAAAAATGTAAGTTAAAAAAATGCGTAACACTTTTATCTTATATTCTAAGTTTTTAATCTCATTTTCTTGTTATTTAATATTTTTTTCTAAATTTTTAAAGAAAGGAGTTTTAAAAAAAACAAAAGTAAACAATATTTCTTCATTTTTGCAATTTTTTTACAATTAACTGCTAATTAATCGTAATTTGACTTATTAAAACACCCAAAATATCATTTTCTTGAATTCAGAAAATTGTATTATTTATAAAGTGAAATTATGAAAAGTGCACCTACTATTTTCATTAAGAAACTGCACACATTATGACATATTTTTCTCATATTTGAAACATAAGTCTGTAAATAAAAGGTAATACAAAAAAACATCATTATAAAGTAAAATTAATAATTTGCTCCTTTTACAATAATGTATATTACAATGACTATTAACTATTTTTACGATAAGCACTATATGACTATGTGACAATATGACTATAAACTATATTAAACTACACTCTATAACAAAAAAATCGACGCACCAAGAAGGAGTTGTCCGATTGAAACAAAAATTAGTGGATGGGAAGACAATGTACACAATAGTAAATGATTAAAATTTCAGAACAATTGAATAATTTATTTCAGAGTTACAGAAACAAGTTCAATAACATGTTGACCCGCCTCTAGACTGGATACAAGCTGCCACACAGCGTGGCATACACCGATAAAGCTTCCGGATGGTGTCTCTTGCGGTATTTCCTGCCAAATTCGATCCAATTGTCGAACGAAGTCATCAACATTCCGTGCCAGAGGCAATTGCCTTCCCATCATATCCCAGACATGCTCGATGGGAGAGAGATATGGTGATCTGGCAGGCCAAGGAAGAGTTTGACAAGCTTGCAGACAGTTCATAGCAACACGTCCCGTATGTGGTCTGGCATTGTCCTGCTGAAAAACCAGCCCTGGGCGCTGCAAAATGAACGGTAGCAAAACAGGTCTTAAGATGTCGTCGACGTACCGCTGTGCAGTAAGTGCACCTCTAATGACGACCAAAGGGGTCCGGCTGTCAAAGGAAATGGCACCCCATACCATAATGCCTTGTTGAGGGCCGGTGTGGCGTGCAATAGTGAAGGCAGAATCCCCCCTTTGCCCTGTGCGTCTCCAAACACGCATTCGATGATCGTCAGGACACAGTAGGAAGCGGGATTCGTCGCTAAAGACTATACATCCCCAGTCGGCATCATTCCAGCCTGATCGAGCCATGCACCACTGTAATCTGGCTCTGCAGTGTGCAGGCGTGAGTGGCAGGTGGCTTAACGGTCGCCGCGAGCATAGATTTCGCTCTCTCAACCGTCTGTGAATGGTCATGGTGGACACTGGTGTTTGGGTTGAACGTCTGATGGTTGATAGAGATGAAGAAGGCGCTGTGACAGATGCATGGACAATCACTCTGTCCTCACGCTCTGCTGTTGCCCTAGGTCGACCGCTACCATCCTGACGCTGAGCTCTGCTATTTCCCACCTATTCTTGCCAGCATCTTCGAATCGCCGCATCGCTTCGACTCAAATGACGAGGGATTCTCCGATTTGTCCAACCGGCCTCTTTCAATCCAATGATACGACCTCTGTCAAACTCTGAAAGTCGCTCGTAATGAGCGCGAATCCCGCAGCGAGGCATTTTTTAAGTTGTTGAAAGGTAATCTGAAACGCAATCAAACCGAAAGTCTTAACAACTGTTGAAGAACTGCTCCTTATTACGTTTCCTGGATGCGCAGTTCCGATGCGCCAGAGATCAAACTATTCGTTCATTGGACACCAAATTTTAATCATTTGCATATCTGTTCAAAACATTCATGCATACGAAATTTCAATGCAATCGGATGATTGCTTCTTGTTGTGTCGATTTTTTTGCTATAGAGTGTATTTTATTATACAACACATAGTGAAAAGTAACTTAAACTTAGAAAACGCACATATTTCGATTATTACATTAATCGTTCTTTATTTACTTTCAATTTTTATTTAAAGAAGAGCCCTCTTCTCACAAAAAAATTAGTTCAATGGGCCCATCGCTTACTCCACTTCATACGTGAAATTTTTTAGATGTAGAGTGGTGGACATGCTTCCTCATGAGATATGCTGTTGCATGTATCTGTAATTCTATTGAAAAGTTTTCTCACATCGTTAGATGTCGTTGCATAGAAAGTGGATTTCAAATGTCCCCACAAATAGAAACCGAAAGAACTGAGATCTGGAGATCTCGGTCACTGCAAAACTGGTACCCCAGCTCAATCTACTTGTTGCTGTTCTCAAACAATTATGACGTTTTCAAACAATTTACGCTTTTATTCAATTAAGCATCTGTAATGAAAATTCATGAGCAAATCTAATTACAATCTCATTTTTATAAAACGATTTTCACGGTAGTTCATTTTTCTTCGAATCGTTGAATTTCTCGAAGTGTATCTGTCTAATGTGGACTAAGTATACTGCCCCGTAATATTGCCGATATAAACTTTAAATATCGTTATCTCGATAAACATTTATGTTAAGATAACTTGTTTTGTTTTTTTCTCCTTTCTATTACCTTTTACGTGTAATATTTTTGTATTAATACTTTTTAAAAAGTCGCATGAAAATTAAAATTTGTAACTTTTTGAAAAAAACTCATCCCGTTACAAAAACTAACATGGAGTGAAAGACAAATAAAAGAAATAATAAAATCTCCTGGTTTGAAACCATATTTCTATAACCCTTAGATGGAGAGACAATTAGGTGTGATGTACTTATGAGACAGATAACATCATATGGAATGTGATTTGTCATGCTGCCAGATTCTCATTACAATATAGCATATAAATATTAATTGTCCAGAAAGTATAATTTCGACTTTTTGTTGGGGTAAAATTTTAAAAAAAATTTTTCTTCACAAAAAAGGAATTTAAATCAGCAATATTTTTCAATTCTGTTCCATTAACCACGATGGCTCAGGGGACAGAGGGTTCGCCTTCCAATGAGGTGAACCGTGTTCAAATCCCGACGATGGCTGGTCGATACGAATCCGCATCCGGCTTTGACCAACGACAGTGCTGACGTGAAATATCCTCAGTGGTAGGCGGATCATGGGTTAAAGTCACCGCGCCGTCAGTCTGACCAGGGGAGGTTTTCGTGGTATTCCCCTCCAAGCAACGCAAATGCGGGTTAGTTCAACCAAAAAGTCTTCCAGGTAAGCAAATTTCTTCCACTACTTGATTCAGGAGTTCCCATGTCTTCTGGATTGGGTTTAAAATTAGAAAGCTACGTAGTTGAACATTAGTAGTCATAAACCCAAAAATCGGGTCGACTGTTCAACGACGGTTATAAAATTCTGTTCCATGACTTTTTTTTCTATCTTTACGGTAATTTCATGATCAAGTGTTATTATAAATTCTTTAACACTTCTTCTGATCTTTATAAACAAAATACCTTTATCAATATTTACCATTTTAAAAGTTTTGTATACTTCAAAATAAATGATAAACCAATGGTGCAAAGTTGGAGCTATATGGGGAATCTCAAATTGCAAAGGAATCAATTTTCAACACGACAATTCTAATCCTCACTCATCTTGAGGAACACGGACAAAATTATTGGATCTTAATTGGGATGTGGTGTCACGTCTCTCATCTAGAATCTCTTCTCTTACATAGATCTTGAACCGTCATTTTATAATTTATTTCGAAGTTTACAAAACTTTTCATATGATAAAAATTTCAGCAATAGCTATGACTTCAAATTACACTTTCTTGAATTTTCGCTGATAATGACCAAGGACCAGAAAGATGGCAAAATTCTTCAAGCAGAATGGAAGGTATTGACTGATTAAGTTTCATGATTACTGATCAAATTTATTTCACATTAAAAAAAAAAAAAAAAATTTACTTTCTTGATACTTTATTATGATATTATATCTGCACATTAGAAGTATAAGTTTATATAGTACTTTCGAGTTTTTGGTGAAATTTGAAAGATTTTAGATTTATAAGATTTCAAACTCTGTTTAGTTGAACTTCAATGTCACCCTTTCATTTTATTAATTATCTGTTACAATCATGAACATAATCAATGCAATGACTAAATTAGCTTTAAAATAAAGCATTGTGCATAAATCATATAGGACTAGATCCTAATTAGATACGACTTATATTTTTACGTATTGGATCATAATGAATAAGATTCGTTAAGCTTCTAAAGTCTCATTACATGATGCTACATAAATATCTTAATGCAATAATTGCACATTAACAATATAATTGAAATCGTACTTTTGTGAAAATTGTTGTATCAAATATAAGATCTTGGAGTCTCTTTGACTGTGATTAACTTTTTCAATCTTAACGTAATTAATGTAAGATTAAAATTTGTTTGGAAATAAAGCACTGCACATAAATAACCACACAAGATCGTAATTATGTGTGACTTACGTTATTAGATATAAGATTATATGGCTTGAATATGATTTATCGCCCTGCAAGAGTCTTCTTACGTGATAGTACATAAATATTATTATTCTGTAACTGCAAAACAACACATTACGCATTAATAATAAAGCATGTCGCTTATTTATGTAAGATTTTAAGGTATCAAGTGTAAATAAAGTTATTAAGCACGTGACTATCGGTGTTGCCTGCTGCTTCTTAAATTATAATACATAAATAATATAATTCAAACAAATAATGCAATCGTATATATTTGTAGGTTTGCATTATTTTCACAGGTTTTCAAGGTCGATAAAGTAAAAAATAACTGTTTCTTTGAACACATTACAGTAAATTATAATTGTAATCCTACATCTGCATATTAATAAAGCATTGCAAAGTGCAAAGATATCATATAGTCGTAAATAATATAATAGTAAATAATATAATCGCATTTCTTAAAGAACATTAATGATATAATAGATAAGAAAATATAAAATGGGATAAGTTGTGCTGCAAATTATGCATTGCATTAAAAAAGCATTCATTTCAACAATTAAGAAATGCTAAGAAGTAATTTGAAATATTTGAATATCTTAATTAAGCTAGTATACCGGTGTTGATTCAGCGTATTCGTTACATAAAATTATCACGGCATGATTATAACATGTAACCAAGTTTTTATCTTACTATCTCCCTGGTTTCTCTCCAACACCGCAATTAGAAGGACAGTATCTGCATTGTGATTGGTCAGAAATATTTTTATGGAACGTAGCCTTCGAAGTCAAGCTATTGCGCCGTTATGAGACGAAAAATGTTCAATTGAGTCAGGAAACGGACATTTTTCGAAAAAATCGAGCGAAAACCACTAGTTTGATCAAAATTTTGTTACAGTAGCATAAAACTGTTTGTGATACCTCAATAGGCATTACATATTTTCAGTCTTTAAAATTTCTTTAATTTCTTAAACTTATTTTCTCTAAATCATTCTCAACAGAATTTTAATAAACTTCAACCAGTTATTGAATTTTTATTACATTATATAAAAAGCGAATATTGTTATTTATGATTTAGTGGAATGATTCACAAACGATTCAACTTGGTTAAATAAATAATATATTAAGCAAAGAAATTACACATTACATACTGCGATACATTTCGCCGTTCTATAAAAAAAACAAACGTCAACAAAAAAACTGTTGCCACACGGAAATGTAATCATACAAATAATAAATAATTATAACACCCCCCCCTTGATTAGATTTCCCTTAGTCCTATACTAAGTTTTTGGTTGTGGAAAGACTTTCTTTGCACACTTTTGGTGAACATGTCTGCAACATTTGACCCAGAAGGTACATAAATAAACGCCAATAGTTTTTCCTTAACCTTTTCACGAAGAAAAAAATATCTAAGCTCTATGTGCTTATTTCGCTCAGAAGTTACATGGTTCTTGGCTAAAGAAATAGCACTCTGATTGTCAACATGCACATTCTGTGGAAAGCTTAGGAACTGTTCATTTACTATTTCTTGCAAGAATTTTTGGAACCACAATACCTCCTTTGCGGCATGGCACATTGAGAAATATTCGGCTTCAACAGTTGACAGAGCAGTTGTCCTCTGTTTCTTGCTGCTCCATGAAACAGCTCCACCTGCGAGCAATACCACATAGCCACTGAATGAACGTCTGTCAATCTTATCATTAGCCCAGTCTGAATCACAAAATACCTCTAAGTTCTTTCCAGTCTTTTGGAAAGTCAGTTTCAAATCTTTCGTCTGCTTCAGGTAACGCAATATATGCTGCACACCAGCCCAATGTTCTTTACTTGGGCAGCTATTGAATTGGCTCATATATGTTGTGGCAAAAGCTAAATCAGGTCTTGTTCCCCCTGCCAAGTACAAGAGGCCTCCAATAACCTGTCTATATTTTAAAGCTCCTTCTGCATTCACCATATTGTCTTCGGTTGCCTGTCTATATTTCGTGCCTGGGTCTAATGGTGTAGAAGCTCCCTTGGCATTTAACATGCCAGTTGTCTCTAGTAGTTCTTTACTATAAGTATTTTGGTCTAGAGTCATTGAACCATCTTCATTTCTGGTTATTCTGATAGATAGTAGATGGTGTATTTCACCCAAGTCCTTAACTTCAAAAACAGATTTTATGCCTTCTTTAAACTTTTGAATTGTAGAATTTCTACTAGATACAATAATTAAATCGTCCACATAAACCCCAACTATCAATTCTATTTCCTTATTGAAGTAAACACATGGATCTGCTCTTGATCTTGTTAAGTTGACTGATTTCAAGAAACCATCTAGACATAGGTTCCACTCTCTACCAGACTGGTGGAGACCATACAAACTTTTCTTCAGCAAACAAACTTCTTCGTATGATCTTTCATTTAGATTTAGCTGCGGCTGCTCCATGAAAATTGTCTCATCCAATTTTCCATTTAAGTAGGCAGCTGTAACGTCTAGTTGGTGGACTTGCCAATCTTGCTCAACTGAAAATGCCAATAATGTCCTAATAGACTTTGATTTTATTACTGGACAAAAGGTTTCTTTATAGTCTATTCCTTCTACTTGGGTATATCCACGAGCAACTAGTCTTGCTTTGTATCTTTCCACTTGTCCATCTTTATCAAATTTTCTTTTGAAGACCCATTTGCATTTTACTATTTTTCTTCCCTTTGGCTTAGGTACTATGTCCCATGTTTCATTTCTTTTTAAGTTTTCTAGCTCTTCTTTCATAGCTTGCTTCCATTCTTCTGCATCTGGATTAGTTAAAGCTTCTTCCAAGGTTTCTGGATCACTTTGAAGAGCTTTCTTGGACACATTCTTTAATTGTCAACTGGATTCTTCTTTACTTGTCACTCTGTTTATTTCTGGAGAAGTTTCTTCAAACATCTCAGAACCTTCCATAACATAATCTTTAGTCCATTTAGGAGCTGTAATTTGTCTTCTAGATCTATTTCCTGTCTGCTCTGTCTTTTCTACCTTATCTTGTGGATTTTCATCTACGAATTTCTTCTCTTCATGTTCAGATATATCTTCAACTTGTTCAGGAGGCAATGTTATTATATGTTCTGTCATGGAGGGTTTTTCTTCAAATACAACATCTCTAGAACAAATAACTATCTTCTTTTCTTTGATATAGATGCGGTACCTCTCGTCTCCATCATATCCAACAAGGTAGCCCTTTGTTGCCTTCCTGTCCATTTTTCTTCTCTTTTGAGCTGTAATGTGAGCATAGCAGACGGATCCTATGATGCGCATATGTTTTATTCTTGGCTTCTTGTTCATCCACAATTCATAAGGACTTGTATTAGGTACTGATGATTTTCCTGTTCTGTTCAATATGTAAATTGAAGCCTTTATGAACTCTGCCCATAAAGATGCTGGAAATTTTACATCTTCATTTGAATATTTTAAAGTTCTAGCCATCTCAACAATGGTCCGGTTCTCTCGTTCGGCACTGCCATTTTGTTGAGGTGTATATGAAGCAGATAATCTTTGAGTTATCCCATATTTCTTCAAAATTTTCCTGACTGCTTCACTATCAAATTCCCCTCCATTATCACTGATTATTTCTTTAATGTCATGGCCTAGATTTTTAGCATGTACTATAAAATCTTCGAGAATATCTTTTATTTCTGACTTTTGCTTCAAGAAGAAACCGTACCTAAATTTAGTAAAGTCATCCTTGAAGACAGCAAAGTATTTAAATTTTCGGAATGATTCATCAAATGGACCACATATGTCTGTTGAGATCAATTCTCCTGCTTTTGTAGGTTTCTTCCTCCTGCCGAATTTTAAACGATGAGCTTTTCCATAGACACAAGCTTCACATAGTTTTGTATCAGCCTTGACTTTGACATTTAATTCTCTTTCAATGATTGATTTTATATGTTGTTTATCTTGATGGCCATATCTTTCATGATAAAGTTGAAGAATTGAATCATTACTTACAGTCATGTTCACATCAACTTGGGTTTCTGGAACTAAACTTTTCATAACTGCCTTGAAGAGACCACCTCCAACATTTCGTATACCATGTAGTACTATTTCACCATTAATCTTTAAATAACAATTTTTGAATGTAGATTCAAATACACTGTTCTGATTTCTATCTTGAGTTGCAAGAACAGAAAATAAGTTTTTGCTAATTTCTGGTACATACCAAACATTTTCTAAGTTTTTGACTTGATTCTTCCCATTCACAGTTGTCATTATTTTAATGGTTCCTTCACCAATGGCTGGTAAACTTTTTCCATTTGCTACTGTAATACTATGAGGAATTTCAAAGTTTTGAAAATCAATAAAACAGCACTTGTTATTTGTTACATGTCTTGAAGCTCCATTATCAATGAACCAGTCTTCAGTACTTGTTTCAGCAGAAAATACTTCATCATCTACAGCCAAAAGTGTCATGTTTACAGCATTGTTATTATTACCTTTACTGATATTTGGATGGCTTGGTTTGGGAGGTCTTCCATCTGCTATCCATTTCTTGCATGATTTTACCCAATGCCCTCTTTGATGACAATAATTGCACTTACTGCTGCTTTTCTTGCCCGAAAATGACTTGTACTTTAGATCTGAGCTGGCTGATAGAGCTTCCTGATCCTTAATTTCTGTAACTCTTGGATCTTTCTTTAATTCTCTTTCATGTGTGCATAGTTGCGTTGTTAATTCATCTAATGTTCGTTTTTCATCACTTAATAGTAACCAACTTGACTTGAAATGGCGATAATTCAGAGGAAGAGTGTCCAAAATTTTGCAAATTAGCAACATTTCTGGTAGCCGGTTTTCATTTTTACTCTGAAGACCACTATTCAAATCATTCCATAAATTTTTGAGCTTTGATAAATGAGCTGACATATCATCATCCGACCAACTAAATTTAAAGAATTTAAGACAAATGTTATAGAGCTGGTTGTCAGAAGAATCTTCAAAAATTTTCTGAAGTTCCAGCCAAACTTCTCTTGCGCTATTAAATCTCATTACCTTTTGTAATGTGTCTTCTGTCATTGAGTTGGTTAACACCACCATTGCACAGTTATTTGCCTTATTAAAATCTCTGAGATCATCCTTATATTTCTTTTTGATAGTTTCAGAAGCTGTTGGCTCAGGCAGTTCTGGCTTGTACATCTTTCCTTCAACAACTTCCAGAGCATCTGCATGATAATTCAAAACAAACTTAATTCTGTATTTCCAGATTGCCCAATCACTTTTACCACTTAATGGTTTCACTTGGATTTTTCCTTGATCCATTACTTAAACTAACTGTAATTGCTGACTTTCGGAATATGAATTAACTTAGCACTAACACTTCCGCTTAACTATCGCCAAACTCAATTATTTCATTATTTTGACTTCGCATAAATAGCTTGCTGGAGCCCATAACCTGTTATTTATGATTTAGTGGAATGATTCACAAACGATTCAACTTGGTTAAATAAATAATATATTAAGCAAAGAAATTACACATTACATACTGCGATACATTTCGCCGTTCTATAAAAAAAACAAACGACAACAAAAAAACTGTTGCCACACGGAAATGTAATCATACAAATAATAAATAATTATAACAAATATAAGATATTTTATTCTTTTCTTAACAATCAATGTAACAGCTAGCTTTTTATTTCAATACTAATGTGAGACTCATTAATTCACTGGCGCCATAAAATCGAAAACAAAAATCTATTTATAATTCTATATTTCTTTTTAAAAAATGTTTCAGTTACATGTTTCAGTTCTCACAGTCTTTTTGGCGATTCGCTTTCGCCAAATTATTTTCAAATTTATATTGATTATTTGGGGGTGGCTTTATTTTAGGCTAAGTCAGTTTTCAATAAATCACCAACAATGGATCCCTTCCCGTGCTGCAATTTAATCACTTCATGGGAGATTTATCTCCCATGGCCTCTCCTAATTAATATTATTATGCATGTTTTATTTAACTTAGAAAGTATTATTATGGATAAATTTAATTTTGTATCTCAAGCTCTACAAATACTAAATAAATTATGATCCAGTTTTCATCTTCAACTTTCATTTTCCTTAACCTTGTTACGTCAAGAGCTCAGGTATCATAAATTTGATCTAGCTGCACTTGTATGTCATTTGGATTTATGTTGCTAAGTTAACTTTCAAAAAATTCTATGGCTGACAACAGCATTTTTATTTTTTAAGTTGTTTAATTTAATTTTTATTTTTATTTTAATTTTAGAATTCGCTCTTTTTTGCGAAATGTTTTTTAACCAAACAGAATTCTTTGCAGACTGTTCTCTCTATATATGAAGAAAATAAAGTAAATATTTAAGTGTTGTGGAAAGAATCTTTTTTAGTTGTACAAAGTACTTCAACCTTGTTTTTATCTCAATCTTCAATTAGTCTATTATACCATACAACTTCCAACCACACATAATGTCGTCATTATACTGTTAGTATTTTTTTTTTCAGATTAGCACATCGTGATGGCATGGTTTCATCCGGCTTCAATTAGTTCCCTGCACCGTTATACCCATTGAGTTGAGATAGTATTTCAACTCTATGGTTATGCCACGTGACGTTGACCACAGGCTCAGCAGGGAGTCTACCCCAGATAAGTCATGCAGAACGAGAGAATCACTGGAAGAGGTCATAGAAAGGAATGAGTTTTAGGGACAATGGAAAATTAAAATGTTGTTGGTTCTCTGTAAGTGCTGCGATTTTGTAATGAAATATTTTAAATATACATTTTTTTTAAAAAAATTAGTAATGTGAGTGTTTATTTTCACTTGCAAATTATTTATTACTTAGACAAATTTAATAGTCCTTCTAAAATGATGAGTTTTTCTAATGCTTGAAATGTGTCAGCAATTATTGTTTCCAATTGCGTTGTGTGTTTGTCCATGGTCTTAGCATAAGTACTTATAGTTAATTTACTATCTTAAAGCGGAAAGAACGAGAAAAAGAGTATATAAGTGATAACGATTATCATTCGACTTTTCAAAAGGTTTTTATATCTTTCTAGAATGTAATAAAATACATTCTCAAAGTTAATTAAGTCAATAATATTTCAAAACTAATAAACGAATACTAAAATAAGTTTAAAAATAATAAAATTTATAATGATATTTACCTATAAATTCATTTCTTATTTAAAGGTATTTTTATTTTGTCCCATTTTAATTGTAAGGAAACATAATATACATTGCGCGAAACAAAAAAAGGACCACCCAGATGAAATTTTGGTCTAATGAAAAAATCTTCACGTTTTAGGACTCAATCTTGATGGTTCAAGGGGGTGACATCAAAATTGCTAATTAATTCGTTCCAGACGATATTTCAAGTTACAAAATCAGACACAAAAACTTACTTTCTTTGAATAAACGTAATTTTCTTTGTACTGATTCGGATTTCGGAAATCCAAAATAGAGGGGGTGGCATCAATCTGGAAAAAATGGTTCCAATAGTTTCGTCAGATGAGTGGTGCAAAGTTTTGACCCCTTAATGTTAATTTTACTTCTTGCGTATATTTTGCTCCTCGATAACTTTTAAAGCGAACTAAAACAAATTTGCACAGAATTAAAAAACTCGTTAATTTAAAAGTAATTTTATGCAGAGATTAACTTTTAGTATTCTTTTTTTATTTTTTATTATTTCCTTTTAAAAATAATTGAAAAAAGTTTGAATTGTAAGGCATACATTTATAAGAATTACATCATCCTAAAGAATGTAATTTTACATAACGAAATAGGAAATTTAAGGAAAATCGGTTTAATAATTCCTGAGGAAAAAAAAATTTAAAATAAGACTTTCTTTTAAATTAAGTTTCTGAGGCACTTTTAAACCTATTTTATTCAAATTTTGTGTTTTGACATGTAAAATCGCATTCTTTAAAACGATGTAAAAAAATTAATACCTTAAAATTTCTCCGAATATCATCAAATAAAATGAAATAATAAAAATGTAATAAAATCCATTTCGTGCATGGGATTACCTTCGGGAAAACAAATTTTATAATTGTGTGCAAAAATTCTCAATTCGCTTAAAACATTTTCCAGATATGACGAAAAGCGCAAAAATTAACAATAAGGGGTCCAATCTTTACATCGCTCTTCTGACCAAACTATTAAGAGCAAATTTTTCAGATCAAGGCCACTCTCTATATTTTGGGTGTCAGAAATGCGGATTCATTAAAAAAAAAAAAAAAAGGCATATTTAAGGTTATCGCCCTGAACCCTAAAACGTAAAGATCCGATCATTAAGTATAAAGTTATTCAGTGTGATTCGTTTTTAATCTTAATTTTGAGCACCGCACAACGGAATTATCATATATTTTCTTTGATGAATATTAAGCTATGTAAAGTAAAAGAAAGGTAATGCATATATATATATATATATATATATATATATATATATATATATACATGCTCCATAAGTTTTTACATGCTCTTCTTATACATTCATTTGATAGACTAAATGACATAAAATCACCTTTATTTTACGAAATTGAGCATTAAGTAAATTAAAAAAGAAACGACGCTACAAACAAGTACATAAAATTAAACAACGTTATTGTAGATGTAATAGTGTCTTTATTTTTCTCCACTGCTTCTAGTTCCTTTGCTTTTTAATGATATGCTATGCTTTTAAAGTTTACTGTTATTATAAATAATTAATTATATTAACTATTTATAATAACAGTAAACTTTATTAATACAAAAACAGTTCAAACTACAAAATCAGTGCAGATATGAAGCCCAGGATTTTGTACAAAATGTAACTCAAAGATATCGTTGCAGTAACCTGGATAAAGCGTGTGATGTAAGTTTGCCTGAAAGAGTGAAACATCCATTAAGTATAAATTCCTTTATTTAAAGTATTCAATTCTTAAAAATTTATTTTTAGTAGTAATTGCTTATACAATTACTGTTAATTATATAAAAGTGGGATAAATTAAATCCTCGACATGAATAAAGCAGAATATTTACATTTATGAGTGCTTATATTTACTTTATATAAATCTACATTTCTGAGTGGATTCACACGTAACTCTTTGTACATACGTTCGTCATTGACACGGTGGATCTAAATGTCTATTTTGGAAAATCTTCCAAGCACCGGTTCAAGCGTTGCATCCAAAAAATGAATTTCCCACTGGATTTGATAAATATTTTATGCTATGATCTATTTTCTAACTTGCAGATTTAATCAATTAAAAATTAGTTTTATCGCTAGCTTTGATAAATTT
Source organism: Parasteatoda tepidariorum (assembly GCF_982258835.1). NCBI lineage: Eukaryota > Metazoa > Arthropoda > Arachnida > Araneae > Theridiidae > Parasteatoda > Parasteatoda tepidariorum. Next base: position 64,633,878 of record NC_141761.1, read on the forward strand.
ATATCTTCAGTTATTTTGGGTTAGGTTATCACAAGAAAAATCAACTACAATAATAGGCTACTTGCAACTCGAGAAGATGATCACTGATGCACAGACATGTGACCCATGACTTCAGCGCCAGTTGACAGTTTATAAACAAGATCACTTGTTAAAGCCGAGCTAAGTTTCTCCACATAAGAATGTTAATTTACGAAGTTAATTAACATTCCATCATATACAGGATCGAGACTTATATAGGATCAAAACTCAAACAGGATCAAGATACCCAAACTACGTCACTTGCAGGTATCCCATTTCTCTTCGTAATGACGTGATCGAATTTCTTCCTGAAAGATATATGGTAACGCTTTTGTAGAGCGTATTTTTAGACTTAAATAGTGGGCACTCACAAAAAGTAATAAAACGAAATGAAAATTATTTCTTTAGCCATTGGAAAATTGTGCTAAATATGAATAGTTAATTCCAATTTTGAAGAATTTTAATTATATTATTTTAAATTTAAAATTATGAAGCCACAGCGGAATATACAAGTAATAAAAAATAAGGGTATTGTATTAGGTACCATGAATATGTATTATAGAAATATCAGGGTACTTATGCGTTTCGGAGGAGATAAATAACCAATTAAGGTACCGATATTAGAAAAATAAATACGTATAATAGGTCTTAATTATCACATCACTTATGAGAACAATATCAGTAGTATGTAATACCACACTTAAGCAGGACTTGCGTCAAAAATAATTGTGGTTTTTTTACGACCTTGCAAATAAGTATCAAGGACAGTTCGCCAAAAATGATTACAAAAGTATTAGTATCATTACTAATTATTATCTAGAATAAAAGGAATTAATTTTGGTAATTGGCTCAAAGTATGAATTAAAAAAAAGTTTTTCTCTAAAACGTTTAATAAATGGAGAAAAGGTACTTACTTGTCTAGGACAACCATAAAAGATTATCCTATCATTATTGACACCCGTTAATTTTGGTACTAAGTACTCATGTTATTTTGTTAATTAATGCTTCAATAGGTATTAAACGAATATAAGTACCAAGATGCCTACTGCGGAAAATTGTTGATAGTGGTAATTTTTGACTCTTAAGAATCGGCCTCAAGCAATAATCTTTATTTTGATAGAACGAACAGTTAAAAATGCATTTTTGTAAATCTAATAAAGTAAAGCCATTGAGAATATTGACAAATAACAAATAATAATGCATAAAAAGCGGAATTGTTTAAACTCTATTAATTGTATCGGTCTAGTTTAGATTTGCGCATGATTTCATGGTGTTCAGAACAAATTTATAGATTGTTTTCTATTTCTCACGCTGTACGAAGAACGAGTATTTAAGTTAGTATAAAACAAATCCTTATTCAGGCATTTAAATTTCGTTAAATGATTATGAAAGTAGCAAAGTTTTTGCGATTCATTTATAACATTTCATCAGCACTAAAAAGGTAATATAAAATAGTTTTTAACGACCTCATTTTTTGTGGACTTAAAAGTTTTGTTTTTGTCTCACGAAACACTAAAAAAAGGCTTATTTGAAATAAACTTAGATCCATATCTTCTTGTTCTTTGAGAGTAAAGTACACGCTTTACGTGGTTCGTTTTAGGAGTGACAAATATATAAAACTGTTTTCCCCACCTGAAAATCGCGGTTTTTCGTTATATTACAATATTTAATTTTTTAACACATTTATTGATATTTTTTTATAAAGTCTTATAATTTTATATTTCTGTATGTTGAATGTAAACTCCTCACTAATTCTGATCAATAAAATAGAGTACTTTCTGTCACATTTTTGAATAAATTTATGTAAATGTATTATGTTGTATTCAGTAAAAAAACCGTTTAGTGCACTTTTCTTGTTTTAATTATAGAAAAAATGCATTAGGTGGCCAGGTTATTAGTTGCAAAAGGTTAAGACTTTCTTCATCAAAAGGTCAAGAGCTGTTTTAACTATAGTATGTACCATTCAATTGGTTCAACTCGATACAATATTAATGTTGCAGCAAATTTGAGTGATATTATACTTCAACACTGTGTACGTATATTAATTTCTTTAAGATAGTTTCAACCATTATGTAGTATAGTATTAACCCTTCAACTTGTTCATCTATATATTATGGTTCAACTCGATACAGTATCAATGTTGCAGAAAACTTGAACGTTATAATAGTTCAACACTGAGTGTATAATATTTTCTATAATATAGTTTCAACCATTCTGAAGTATAGCACCAACCATTCAATTTTTTCAACTTAAAACTATGGTCTCATTCTTATCAATTCCCACATGTGCTGGCATGATACATTTTTTCTTTAAGCTGACGATTTTGTGCGGTGCGTTGTGTAGATGGATAAAAATTCAAAAAGATGAAACTACTAAGTACCTTAGAAACTATGACCCTGACTCAGACCAGATGTTTCAGTTACCAGATGTTGAAATATATATATACACTCAAGAGCCAAAACATTATGACCACCCCTACGTTTTGCAATGAACTCTCCTGGATGACGTGGAAGGAAAGTGATCAAGTGGAAGTGGTATTTAACTGTTGCAGAAGTTATTCTTTCACGTACTTCTGTGTGTGATGGGAAAGGCTGCGGATCTAAGCGACTTTGATAGAGGGTAGATTGTAATGGTTCGAAGGCTCGAAACAAGTATTTCCGAAACTGCACGACTCGTGGGTTGTTCGCAATCTACAGTTGTTAGTACTTATTCAAACTGGATGAATGACGGTGAAACCATCAGTAGACGACAAGGTGTTAGACTTCCAAACGCTATCAAAGAAAAAGGTCATCGGAGATTGTCTCGCTTTTTGAAGCAAAACCGGAGCCAGACAGTGGCTCAGCTGACGGCCCAATCCAATGCAGGGTATAGAATAGTATCAGAGTACACTGTTCAGCGGGCACTGTTAGATATGGGGCTACACAGCAAACGTCACACTCGTGTGCCTTTGCTGACCAAGCGTCATCGCCAACTACGCCTGGTCAGATGAATCACGGTTAGTCATTCATCACGCCTATGACCGTGTCAGGATACGCCGTCTTCCAGGTGAACAGTTGCTCCCTCAATGTACAGTAGGTCATATACAGGCCGGTGGCGGCGGTATTATGCCTTGGGGAACGTTCTCTTGGGCGTCTCTGGGACCCGTGGTTGTGGTAGAGCAGACCATGAATGCTACAGGGTATCTGAACATCATTGCGGACCAGTTGCACCCTTACATTGCCTCTGTTTTTCCAGCGGGAAATGGGATTTTCCAACAGGACAACGCCCCATGTCACAAGGTTCAAATTGTGTTGGAGTGGTTCCAAGATCATGATGCTGATTTCCAGTTAATGTTCTAACCGCCTAACTCTCTGGATCTCAATCCGATAGAACATATTTGGGATGTCATGGAACGGCAGATCAGAGTTCAAAGACCACTAAGTCGCAATATCCCAGATTTTCGTGACCGAAGCTTGAACATCTGATTCAATCTCCTCCGGCCATCTACTAAAGGCTTGTGGCATCCATGCCAAGGCGGGTAGCAGCTGTGTTGTGGGCTAAAGGTGCGCCAACTCGTTATTAAAAGGTGGTCATAATGTTTTGGCTCTTGAGTGTATATATATATATATATATATATATATATATATATATATATATATATATATATATATATATATATATATATATATATATATATATATTTATATTTATATTTATATATGTATATATATATATATATATATATATATATATATATATATATATATATATATATATATATATATATATATATATATATATATATATATATATATATATATATATATATATATATATATATATATATAGATACAGAGAGAGAGAGAGAAATAATAAGAGCGCAAGGGATTTATGGAAGAGAATAATTTCTTTTCAGAAATTTGAAATTTAATTGCTATGAGGATTGGAAAAAATAAAACACATACCTTATAACTTTTTCCATTCTTTCTTCTGGCGTCAGCTTATCTACAACTTTCCAATCATAATATGGGCTTCCATTTGGAACTTCTTTCTGCAGTTTGATTAAATCTATATCATCTCGTCTCAAAGAAAACATCTAGTAAACGAATAAATGTTTTGAATATACATGAAATATACATTAAAAATAATTATACATTAGGAGTCAGTGGTAAATAAATTTTGCAATGAATTAAAAAACTAGTTATAAATTAAAGTGAATGGAGAGAGGAAAATTAATATAGCAGTTTGACTCTATTTTGAGTTTTGTAGATGTTTCTAAAATCACTTTTGAAACCCTTTCTGTTTTCGTTCATCAAACAGGATCTGATATCTTAGCCTTAACCTTCTCGATTAGTGACAAAATAGATTGTTTGGTATTTTCCTCATAACTTACGACACCTAACAAGCATATTTCCTTTTTTTTCTAAAATAAAAAAAAATCAAATCATTCTAAAATCAAATAATAACACAGTCATTATGGAACATATTGTTTAAGTGAATCTATATGACTCCAGAATCACACTTATTATTTTGATATTGCTTTCATTGTTTTTATTAACTACACTTTCAGAAATATAAAACTTTCACTTTCAACGATTTCAGCAATTCTTGAGCGTTAATTTTGAGAAACATTTCGTTTCGAAATCCTTAATTTCAAACAGTATTAGAATCTATTAGAAATGTTGCTTTTTACCTTTTAAATTGGAATGAAATTTAGAATATAGTGAACAAAATGACAGGGGAAAACTGACATTTTAAATTGTGTATCTTCAAGAAGGAAGATATTAAAAATAAATTGCTTACAAAATCGACTTTATAAAACTATTGTCAGCCCAATTGTGACATATGGTAGTGAAAACTGGACAATGACATAAAAAAATGAAAATGACCTGCTGGTGTTTGAATGAAAGGTCCTGAGGAGAATATTCGGACTTATTAATGATTCAGAGAGAATAGGGAATTCGGACGAAATGGAGAAAATCATCAGGAGAAAAATATTGTTAGCTTAATCAAATCCCAGCGTCTTACAGACCTGGACACATAGAGAGGAGAGAAAATAATTACGGCTTTAAAAAGAACATCAACTGGACACCTATGGGAATCAGGCCCAGAGGCTGCCAAAAAAAAAAGATTAAAGGTTATTGGCGACTTGGACGATTCGGAGATGGAGGGGGAAGTCAAAACAGAAGGCTGTATGGAATATCTTGTACCTACACTAAAAATTAAAATTAAAAATCATAAAAATTACGCTCATAAAAATTACGCAAGAAATATGTTGTGTATTTAAATTAAAAGATATAAATTTTAAATATTAACAAATATTTTTTAGGTAATTATGCATTAGATCAGAATGTTTTCATGAATAAATTTCTGGCATATTGTCTGTATGTCTTAATGTTCTATAATGAATAGTATTTGTATGAGCAATACCGCTATTGATATAAAAATAATTATGACCGAAAAATTTTGATAAATAATAGTGAATAAAGATGATAAAATTCCTAATATTTTCTGAGCCTCTATCGAGAAGCACCAGGCTTTTCATTGCACAGATACAATTTTATATGTATTTTGATTATTTTAATTTGTATATATTTTTTTGAACTATTGTGCCAAAAACCACGGGATAGAGCATTCGCTTTTTAATTAGATGACCTGAGTTCAAATTTCAGAGATGTCTGGTCGATACGAATTCAGCACCCAGCTTGAACAGACCACAGTGATGCCATAAAATATACTCAGTGGTAAACGGATCATAGATTAGAGTCCCCTTGCAGTCAAGCGAAACGTGGGAGACTTTCGTAGTTTTCCTCTTAATGTAACACAAATGCAGGGTAGTTCTCCAAGAAGGCAAATGTCTCCTAATACTTGAACCAAGAGTTGCCTTGTCTTCCGGATTGAGTTCAAAATTACAACGCTACGGAGTTGAACATAATTGGGTCGATGTTCAACCATGGTTATAAAATATAAAAATTAAGAATACTATTAAGTTATATTTTACTATACGAAATCACACAACAAAGTCAAAATATTTGGTTGCTGATAAAACTTATTTTCATCTTTTTTCACTTGAAAAACTATATATATATATATATATATATATATAACATAAAAAGCTTCACTTAATCTTTTTATGCTATCCTAATTAATTATTCTAATCGAAATACTTTCTCACACTTTCAAAAGCCACATCCTGTTCTTAAATCTATTTTTGGCTCAAGTATGCAATTAATTAAAAGCAGGACATATTTCCCTTTGCTCTCTGTGGGAAACGCTCGATCTATATCATAAACCAATAGCAACTACTAAGATTCCCCTCTTTCCCTACATTAAGACATTTTACGGATTTTAATTAGCAAGATTTTCCCTAACATAATACCTAGGAGCGCAACTTTTCGTGTACACTTTTACACACTTTCATGACTGCTCTGTCTTATAATTAATTAATAAATAAATTTTGTACCCTCCTTCCCGACCTAAGACCTGTTTTAATCCTTCCACTCGGCAACGACGTTATATATATATATATATATAAACAGCTTCCGACAACAAGTATGCGCGCAACTGAGACAGACAGTTTCCTGATTTTACACTCCTATAAAAAGTTTAATTTAAATTTTAATAAATGAATGTTCTTAAATGCGTGTTTTTCTTTAATTTGCTTCATTACTCCCAGATACAGCCTAAATCTAAATATACCTTTCTCAGAACTAAATCTTACCTCCTTATCTCTGGGATCTAATTGTTCCTCAACTGTAATAAAATTACCCATCTTAAAATCAAATACAGTGCTTGTAAAGAAATTGAATAGATCCGCTTGCTCGTCGAGTAATTTATACAACTTCACCAACCTAGAAGTAAAGTAATAATGCAACTGATGATTTTTATGACCTTCATTGCATGCAAAATTCTAAATGTTAGGATATATACCCCTCTATTTTCAAATATTATGAAGCCTATAACCATAAAATTGTACTAGGTTTGCTAGCCCCTTAATAGTCGCATAATCGGGAAGAAAACGATCATAAAAGTGTCCATTTTTTTATTCAAGAAAATTACGTAAAGCCAAGTTTATATAAAACATATGTGTTCATTTTTAATTTTTGAGTGAATTTTTAGCTTACATGTTTAATGAGTGCTGACATCTAATTTAAAATAAATCTCTAAACACATGAAAAACTGTCTGACACTGCTATCTGGTGCATAGATTGAGAAATAAATATGATTCCGGGCATAAGATAGAGATTGCTTTAATCTTTTTGGCACATTACTTTTGATCACACCAGCCCTGAAATATCACGGGTATGAGAAATAAAGAGCAAAATTTCACCTCGTTATTTTGACGGGGGCGAGAAGGAAGGGGTTAAAAGGATCATAATATAGTACATAGCCAATGAATTATCAATGAGAGTTTTGTTACAAGAAATAAGACAAATCAATTGCGAAAAAAAGATTCAAGTCGTAACTAATTATTCATATTTTATGAAGTTCCTTGGTTACGCCATTTAATTAATCCTCATTTTTTATTAATACATGCAATTCTACTTTTTGATATCTACTGTGAATTCATGTTCTCAAACTCAGGAGATAAAATTTATCTGGAAAATGTACGGCCTCAACAGTTGAATTAAAAAAGACCTTAATTTTTCTGATGGTTCATTTTATTTGCCAACCTTTAATTTAACTTATAATTTGTTGTACTTAAAATATATTGATATATATTATTTTTATTGTATAACTTTGCCTTTGAATAACCAAAGGCAAAACGGCCATATCACTTAAATAGACCGTGCTGAGGAAGAAACAAAGTTTTGCGATAATAAAGGCAAAATGGCAGACAATTAATGAAAAGTATGTTCCAATTTTATATTTTAGTTAAGTGTGTTTCCAAATTTGTATCAACTGGTTTTTTGAGTATCATCATAAATATAAAATAAAATATTGAGGATAAAACATTAAAAAAAAAATAACTATATGTATATCTATTTGTATATATATATATATATATATATATATATATATATATATATATATATATATATATATATATATATATATATATATATATATATATATATATATATATATATATGTGTGTGTGTGTGTGTGTGTGTGTGTGTGATTCTCACGAAACATGACAATTCACTGTCCCTTGCTCCAAGATCTAATACTACAATCCTAAAAGAACTACTTCTTTTTTAAAAAAATTTATAAATAGCATTGCTGTTAGCATTTTAAAATGACTTTGCACCAGCATTGACTGTTTTGTATACTTAAAAAATTTAATTGAATATCAAAATGTCATTTTCCTGGCATGTCCCAAACAATCTTTCCAATAATAACTAGCTTCAAAACTTCCCATAAATTTTTCAAAATCTAATTTTTTTATCTTATCCTATGTAAGCATTTCTAGAATATACGCAGAGGGTATTGTTTACTAAAACTTCGTTTAAAAAAATTTTTTTTGTCTATAATTTGTTTGTCCCATGAAAATCTGTCATTTCCCTGGCTACTTTTATTTAGTGATTTATAACCAAAATAGATTGTGCCAGGAATCAATATCTTATGTTAATAGATTGATTAGATACCCTACTGTCTGAACATGTCTTGTTGCATGAATAAAGAACCTATTTTCTGGCTCAAAATCTATTTCAAAAAATTTTTCAAGGTTAGTAGGTTTTTTTGCTGTCATTTATTTATCTGACATTTATCATTTCAGATTAATTAAGATTATTTATTTATTTATCATTTATTTGTCTACATAAATTTATCTGAGTTATTTTAAGAAATACTGTTGTTTTCTGCAGAATATAAGCGTGTTTGGCCAAAATATTAAATTAAAGTAAAGTTACATGCTATAGAATGGCGAATTTGTCATTATCCTGGCTGTCATTTTCCAGGCTTATGAATGCCAGGACATTGAAGTGTTACCAGAAATTCTTTTTAACTGCTAATACTGTATAGAGGGAAAGCAAATATTAACCTAATACCAAGTTTATGTATGATTGTATTACGCTTGGAGGTAATCAAAGTTATTTATTTATTTAATGATTGATTATTATACACAATTTTATTCTGTACATATCAGCAACAAATATTTTTTTGTTTCTTTCTACAGTGGATAAAAAGAATTAATGTAAGCAATTTATGGTTCATCTTACATAAAGGCTTAAGTTGAGTTACTTACTATTAACTTAAAATGACTGTTTTTTAAACTTCTAAGGTAATAAGTCATTTTCCTGGCATTCAAGATTTGGTGAATTTCTATTTTATTTTTTTTCACGAGCAAATATCAATAAACTAAACTGCTGTTTATAAGATATTAATTAGTGTAGCTAAAGAAGCATACAAAAAATATTTTAGATTATTTTGAAGAAATTAAATTTGAAGGAATTTTCTGGTCCGAATTATCATGTTTCGTGAGAATCACCCATATATATATATATATATATATATATATATATATATATATATATATATATATATATATATATATATATATATATATATATATATATATATATATATATATATATATATATATATATATATATATATATATATATATATATATATATATATATATATATATATATATATATATATATATATATATATATATATATATATATATATATATATATATATATATATATATATATATATATATATATATATTGAGCACAAAAGATGTGTAAATTCACAATGTGAACCGGATGATCGTTGACTGTGAAAAATATGTTAAGAAGAATACCCATTAAAACTAATTTAATGTTGAAATCAAGTGTAAGAAATAAGTAGCAATAAAGTCAAATTTTCAATCATTGAATTGGTTTTAGTGTAAGTAAACTATATTTTGTACATCTTATAACGAAATTTGTAAAAATTAAAACTAAGAAGTAAGAAAAGTACTGAAAATTTCAAATTTAAAATAAATAGCAAATTTAAGAAAGATATTAAACATATTTTTAAATTCAATTAATAAAAATAACTAGTAAGGAAAATCCTTAATGATAATGATTATATATATATGCAATATATGTGTGTAATTTCATCAACTTTTATTATGATAATTATTTGAACATGTAAATATTTTGAATATAATAATATTATTTCTGTCACTAAAAATAAATTTAATAGTTGTGCTTAATTTTTACTTGCAGCTGGTGTGTACATCAGAATGAAATAAATAAATAATTAATTAAGGTATTTCTATTGTTCATTTAAATTCTTTTTTAAATAAAAATTTGGTCATTCTGCATAAAGTAGTGGGAAAAATATTGTTGTTCCTGTTATTTTATCATAAGTAACAGACTGCTGGTAAACGTGGTTCAATTTAATTTGATCTTGCTTTCTGCCTATAACAAACAATCCCGTAAAACAACAAAATCTGTTTGTTGCCAGCATTCGATTTCATGAATTCGAAGGTTTCAGAAAAGGACCACCGCGATTGTCACCGACATATGTGTTAGAATATAAAGCTAAATTTTCAAAGAAGAACCACTTTAAGGACAAGACAAGTCCAAGTGTAACCAATTGATTTACTACAGACAGAAAACATCCTTTCATCTCAGATATTTTTAAGCATCCTATAGGTGACTCTTTCCCCCTTCTTTTTTTTTTCCTTTTTTTTTAAGAAAAAAGGGTGCATATCTCAGAAAATTCATATTGTTTTCTTGTCTTCCTTTCGAGGGGGGGGGGGTTAGAGATACAAATAAATGGTGACTTAAGATTGAAGAAAGTGGGTGGCCTAGGAAAAGAAAAGTTTCTTGATTGACATAATTTTTAACCAATAACATTATTTATGCTACAATCAGTAACTAATTTCCCATATTTACACACCCTCGTATATACGTTAAGGCACTGAATCCTACATGAATGCACAGAAAAAGTTTATTCTACTAAAACATTATTCTAAATTATTGCTTTTGAAAGCATGCTGTAATAGTGTAAAGCTGATATTGCTTCAGGTAGTAGCTAAACCCTTCAAATAATTTTATCAATAATTATTATTTATCGATCAATATTGATTTTGTCTAAATCAATATAAGTGAAGAGTTTAATTTTCCTATAGTATTATATTTTAATAATAAAAAATTAATTAAACTTAAATGTAAAAATAAAATTACAATTATTAAAAATTATATAATTGTTTTACATTTTAAGAATTCTATTACACAATAATACTCAAAAGTAATAAAAACAAATTTCAACTTTTTGTTAAAAATACAATGTGACATGTTTTTAAGAGGGGCTGCCGTATTATAAGTTTTAAGAAGTAATAAACTTTTTTAAATGATTGATCTTATCGAAATAAATTTCATTCTATGACGTTATAGTTAAAATAGTTATTCGATTTAAAATAAACATTTTATGTAGCAATACACAAATTTTATTTCGATTTATTTTACGAATTTGTCTTTAAATGCTGTAAAGAATATGTAAAATATTTAGTACATAAAATTTTAGTAGGCAAAGTAGATTTTAGTTGGTTTAAGATAAATATTGGTTTAATAAAATTACATACATATGATTATTTACATTTATGATTATATTTTTCCAAACTTAAAATTATTTTCTATAAAACTTACGTAATTATTTTCTATAAAACTATAAAATTATTTTCTGTAAAACTATGTACGCGTATGCATACAGGTGTAAGGTTCGCATAAGTCTAATTTTATTACATCAGAGAATAGTTCGACTTTCATATAAAAAGGTGGCAACATCAAGAGATGTAAATAGAACGCTTCGCAAAAACATATATTTCCCTGTTATTATTTTTCATTAAATGCTTTTATAAAATATCTCTTCGCTTATTTACTGTATAGCATATTAATTAAATTCCTTGTCATTCAACTTTATCTTATATGGCGCAGCCGTCTTTTAAAAAAAGAACCTTTTTACAACTTCTTCTTTGAACATCGAACTTCTTCTATCGCTACATTTTAAATTCTTTCTATGAAATTTTGACTGCCAACGAAGGAAAAAAGAATTCATCATTGGCTTCAACTCGCCCAGGTAAACCTATTTTGACAAAAAATAACATTTAACCGAAAAAAATTTGAAAATTGGATTCCATTACATACTGATTTCTTCTCGCCAAACATACGTCGCCAAAACTGATTCGCTGCACTTTTCTCGCCAAGATGTCAACAGACGTGAATTCTGTTTTGAATGCCTTGAATGTGGAACGACTGACTCATTTAACTGTCGCCCAGTTAAAATCAGACTTGCGTTTAAGAAATCTTTCGCCCAATGGAAATAAAAATGACTTAATATCGCGCATAGTTAATGATAATATAAAAAGAACAGATGATGGAACTTTAGATGAACTTTTAACTCTTCGCATGCAATCGCCAAATAATGACTACAATACACAATATTCCGAAAGAAATTGCTTCGATAACTCAGAATTATTTTATTTTATAACCGTCGTTGAACAGCCGACCCAATTTCATGGGTTTACGACTACTTACGTTCAACTCCGTAGCCTTGTAATTTTGAACCAATCCAGAAGACAAGGAAACTCCTGGATCAGTACCCCCAGAGGTAATGATTTGCTGTTGGAACATGGAGGACTTTGAGACTCGACAGATTTAACGTGCATCAGTCACCATTTACTACACGGGGAGTCTTCGGCCGGCGAGGATCGAACCCACGACCTCTTGGATATGGGCCCAGCGCCCTACCGACCAGGCTATCCCAGCCCCAACTCAAAATTATTGACTAAAATTGAATTACTTTAGAAACAAGTGGAATTTTTAAGCAGTCAATATATTCGTCAACTCGCCCCTTCACCTCCTCTCTCGCAAACTGATTCTAATATTGCAGCAATTCTCGCTACATTTATGGAGACTCAAAAACAATTACTGGACAGACAAGTAAGTCAACCAAATATCATTCAAATTACATCCACTAATGATACCGCAAATTCCATTTCAATATTTAAAGGAGATGCTATTGATAATGCTTCTGAATGGATAAAAGAAGTAGATAGAATTGCGACACTAGCTAATTGGTCAGATGATCTTAAGTTAACTAATGCTATTTCTCGCCTCGCTGGATCTGCAAAAAATTGGCAAATGACACGAGGTAAAATTTATAATGACTGGACTGAATGGAAAACTGCCCTCGCTGCCAGAATTAAAAGGCGTATTACAATGCAAGAATTTTTAGCTCATCAGAGCGCTCGTAAATTAAAAATTAATGAAAGTTTAGTTGATTATATTTATGCTAAGGATGCTCTTCTTGAAAAAGCTCCGTTTACTATACCCCAAGCTGATCGCATTTCTATGATAATTGGTGATATTACAGAAGAAAAATGGCAGATTGAATTAGCTACTCAGAATTCCATTACTGTCGAAGAATTAATTGACAGAGCTGCCGCACTTGATGCAATTCGAAGTTTCAAACAAGAAAATATGTCACGCCAATCAGCTAACAATTTATTTCCAGTACCGAAAAATCAGTCAAAAAATTTCATTTCGCACGTTGAACAAAGACGTAAATATTACCCTGCTACTGACGATGTTCAAGATATTACTTGCTGGTGATGCGGTGAAAAAGATCATGCTTCTTTTATGTGCAGTTTACCTCCTCCTCAACGAAATTTACCTACAACTCAATCACGTAATTCTTCACGATCCGTTCAAGAATCCCACAACGAACCGGGAACTCAGCTTCTGTCAACTAGACACTCACTTAGTTCAAGTAATAATGAACCTCGCAGCTCCACCATTTCAATTTATCCAAATTTACGTCGCAACACAAATCGCAACATTCCTCCCACAAGATCTGAGCCTGCAAATGAAAATGATCATTCTATAAACTATATTAAAACTCAAACAAATAAGCGTGCCTTAATACCTGTTACTATTGACAACAATACAGAAATTCAAGCCCTCTGTGATCCGTATGCAGATATTACCGTCATTCAATATTCTTGCGTTCCTATTAATGCTGTTATGCACCCATGGACTGATGGACAATTTCAAGTCGTCGACCATTTAATAAACCCTATTGGATGGATTTCTTTAAACATAAAGGTTGGAAACATTGACCATCTAATGACCAAGGTTGGAATTTGCTCCGAACTTCCATTTCCGCTCATTTTGGGATTTGATTGGCTACACCAAGTGCAAGCTAGATGCACTTACGACTTTAATGGTTAACTATGTATTTCTACATCGTCTGCACTCCATCTATACGAATGTGTTCACTCTTCGAAACCTAGCATTAACTGCATTGCTCCCAGAGAACTCTCAGTACCATCATTAGACAACGTTGTTAAGCCAAGTAAACATCCTCCTCAAATTGAACTTATTCCAAAATCTGCAGGACTATCTGAGCTTCAGCAAACTCAACTTGATACTATAATTGGACAATTTGCAGACATATTTTGTTCTGACGATGACAATATTGGACTATGTCCGTATGTGGAATTCAAAATAGAATTTTAACATGACAAGCCTATTTGTTGTCGACCATATCGCCTTACAGAGCCAGATCGCCAATTTATGAACACTCAAATTCAAAAATGGTTGAAGCAAGGAATTTGTCGCCTTTCTAACTCGCCTTACGCCGCCCCTGCTATCATCGTTGATCAGCCCTTCCAAGAAAGCACTCCAAGACGAGTTGTTGTAGACTTCTCACGCACTATCAACTCCATTACCAAGATTGATCCGCACGCAATCGACCAGATGGAAGATGTGATTAAACGAACAGTAGGAAAACGCTTTAATTCTAAAATGGATGTAAAATCCGCATTCAATACCATTCGTATCAGAGAATCTGACGTCTACAAAACTGGTTTTGTAACAGCCGACGGACATTATGAATTTCTTCGAATGCCATTTGGTGTTACTAACGGCCCATCTACAATGACAAGAGCAATAAAATGTGCATACGACCACCTTGCTGAACATAATGTAAATACTTATATTGACGACATTTCAACTTCACATGATAATTGTGATTACCACCTTAAAGTTATTTACAATAATTTTCAAGTTACTCGTAAAGCTGGATTCAAGCTAAATCCAGGAAAGTCGCAATTTGCTGAGTCAGAAATTTCTCTTTTTGGTCGAATTATTTCCCAAGATGGCGAACGCCCTGATCCAGAACGCACAGCAGCAGTTGAACGTTACTCTACTCTAAAAACAATTCATGAAGTCCGCAATTTCCTAGGATTTGCCAATCAGTTTAGAAAGCACATTCGAAATTATGCTGTTGTTACAAAACCGCTCACAAATATTCTTAAAGGATTAGAAAAGAAGACAAGTAATGCGACAATCACTTTAACTGATGACCAACATCGAACATTCGAGACTTTGAAAACCAAGATCACTACCGCTCCTATTCTTGCGTACTTCAAACAAGGACTACCAACCTTTGTAGAAACTGATGCATCTTATTCAGGACTAGGTGCATGTTTATCTCAAGAGCAAAATGGAAAACGATGTAACATTGAATATGCATCACGGACTTTAAAAGATGCTGAAACACGCTACCACAGCAATGAGCTGGAGTGAGCTGCTGTACACTGGGCACTTACTGAAAAATTTCGTCTATATCTTATTGGTCACAAATTTCAGCTGATAACAGGCAACTATACGACAGCATATGTTGTTACGAAATCATCTCTCAATCGGAAATTCGCTCGATATTTGGTGGATTTTGCACAATTTGACTTTACAACTATTCATCGACCTGGAAAAGAAAATGTTATTGCCGATCATCTCTCACGTTATCCGAAACCAGCTATTTGTGTAACTGTTACTGCAAGCCGTGAATCTCAGATTTGTGAAAAACAGAACAGAGATGACTTTTGTCAGTACATTTTTCGCCTACTCAAAGAAGATAACCCTAATAAAAAGACTTTGTCAATTATATCCAATTACAAGATTGAGAACAATACGCTTGTAAGACTTAAAGACAATGGATTGAAATCTGTTGTTGTAATAACGAAATCCATGAAAGACAGAACATTGATTGCTTGCCATGATGATGTCGGACATATGGATGCCAAGAAAACCCTTCACGACTTGCAGCAGCGCTATTGGTGGCCACAAATGCGAAAGGATACCAAATTATACGTTCGAAGTTGTCATAAATGTCAAATTGTTAATCGTCGAACTGCCAACGCTTATGGCTTATTACAGCAATTGCCGATTCCTACAACCCCATGGGAAATTGTATCTGCTGATCACATAATTTGCTTACCGCAATACAAAGCTGGTAACACCAACATGCTCGTTCAGATTGACCATGCCACACGCTATGTTATTGCGACACCTTCTGCTTCTCTCGCAGCACATACAGTGACTGACGCACTATATCACAACATCATACTTCGATATGGGCCGCCCAGCATGTATTTATCAGACAGAGGAACTGCGTTTACAGCGCGCCACACGCAGCGCTTTTTACAAAAGTATGGAATACAACAGTCCATGACACCACCATGTTCACCACAAGCTAATAGCATTGTTGAACGCGCCAATGGTGTCATTGCATCAACTTTGAGAAAAATAATTGATGTACATCCAGAAAAATGGGATGAATTATTACCTAACGCTTTATTAGCAATCAACACCACACGACAAAATTCAACTAAAAGATCCCTATTTTATTTGCTTCATGGATATGAACCACGCCTTCCACGTGAATTGCACATTGCAAATTTCATCGATTGCACGCCACGTGAAGATCAACTTGACCTTCTTACTTTAGCCAGGGCCGAAGCCGTAAATAATGTGTACGAAAAACATCTAGATAATAAGCGCAGATTCGATCTTCACCGTCGGTCACATTCATTTAAGACAGGAGATCTCGTCTTGTATGACTGGCCTAAACAAGGAGATCATAAACTTTCTCCCATTTATAGAGGACCGTTTCTGATTGTTCGTCCAGTCGGGGCCGTATGCTACGAGATCAAGTCTATGGATCAAAGAAAGAATCTTTTGAAAGTTGTTCACGTACAACATCTTCGTCCATATCACATGCGAGATACGCCAGTCACCCAGGAAGAAGAGAGCTCGGAAGAAGAGGAAGAATCAGTTTCCGAATTACATCCAGTAGAAAACATCCAGGATTCTGAAAATTACCCGAACATCATATCGAGCCGCTACGATCTGCGACGCAATCGACGCCCGCCTGAAAGACGTATTAGACAAAATCTGTCCTAGAACCTTAATGTTTACGCTTCAATGTAAATATCTACATTTAGCATTGAGCGGGGCCGAATGTAAGGTTCGCATAAGTGTAATTTTATTACAGCAGAGAATAGTTTCACTTTCATATAAAAAGGTGGCAACATCAAGAGATGTAAATAGAACGCTTCGCAAAAACATATATTTCGCTGTTATTATTTTTCATTAAATGCTTTTATAAAATATCTCTTCGCTTATTTACTGTATAGCATATTAATTAAATTCCTTGTCATTCAACTTTATCTTATACAGGAATAAAAAATATCGTAACACAAAAAAAGTGAATAAATTAAAAATGATGGTCTGTTATTTTCTACTGATTATTATTTAAGTTCAGTTTTTATATTATATTCATTCTTGCTATATTTATGTTTTTGTTTGTATTATAAAAGCACGAATGTTCTGAATTTGTAAATGAAAATCTGATCATTGAATTTATAGTTGTTTAAAGCATTTTGCTTATGCATTTATTTACTTATTGAGGACAGAGTGTTTTTTTACTGTAACAGCTTTTTAAGACCCAAGTTTCTGCTATCACTTATGAGAATTTCAAGTACAGGTTTAATGCATTAGTTTTAAGTGATTTCTATCATTTTTTCTAAATGGTCATTTTTTCACTAGTCAAATTAAGATTTAATTTATAGTAATTTATTGCTCTTAAGCTCTTCTGTACCTTTGACTTTGACAGGTCAATTAACTACGAGAATGTCCAAAATATAAAACAAAATAGTAATAATTCTATTAGATAATTATTTCTGTTTTCCACAGATGTAATCTAGAGTGAGTTGTTATTATGAAATAAGTTCATTTCTGATTTTTAATCCAGATTTTATAGGATCATTAAAGATAATTGTTGCATTTATAAAATTACTCATCACTATTTTTCCCCTCATTTCTCTTCCTATCATTATTAATATATTAGGTTTAATAAGGAAAAAGGAATAATGAAAAGCATTATTACTTGTAAAAGTTATGCTTTATTATATACAGTGCGTAAAATAAAAAAGAAATAAAAACCCAGAATAACTATTGATTTAATGATCGGATTTTAACTTACTAGATCTCAATCTAAGTGGCTTGAGGGCCAAACTTAAAATATGCTAATTAGTTGGTGCAGAAGATATTTTAAGTTATGAAATCAGGCAAACGTGCTTCTTCTACCTACATATATAAATGTTGTTGTTGTTGAATTTGGATATTTGCCTCTCAAAATATTGATGGTATTCACAATATGGAAATTAAGATTCCAAAAGTTTTTTTAGGTTGAAAGTTTGGATTCTTTTATTCAGTTGTAGTTTTCAGGCATTTCGTCATGTCTCGAGAACTTTTGAAACGAATTGAAAAAATTTTGCCCCTAATAATAAAATTCATTAACCTAAAAATAATTCCCTGTCAAAAATAGTTTTTTTTAATTATTTATTCTTAATGGTCGGAACAATTTTGAATTTAAAAATATACAAATTTTTATATAATTTTAAAGAATATTAATTTAAATGGTAAAATATAAAATTTGAACGAAATCTGTCGAAATCTGTCTTGAGAAATTAAATGTCAAATATATAACTTTCTTAAAATTGAATAATTAATTGGTTTATTTGATTGATTTAGCACACATTAAATTTTGTATTTTGTCATTCAAAATGACGTTTGTTAAATTTTTCATTTAAAGTTCATTCGACTATTCTCTTAAAAAATAAAATAATATAAAATGATTAATACTTCTTAAAAATTATTTTTACAAGGAACTATTTTTAGGTAAATGAATTTTATTATTGTGTGCTAAAATGTTTTAGTTCGTTTGAAAAATTCTCGAGACATGGCTATTTATTACGAGAGTCAAGAATTCGAATCAATTGAAAAAAAAGGCATGCTTTTTTTGGAAAAAGTACTTGTCTATTTTTTTAATTTAAAGTATTTTGAGTCGTAGTATATAAAAGTTCAAACTTTCGATCATAAGTCATTCAAATTGTTTGCTTTTTTGCACATTGTACATACACACAAACATAAGTTATTTTTTTTAATATTAATTGAAAAGTTTTCAATTGATTCGATTTTAATATTTTTTAATTTAATTTGAATAAATACTTTTTTTTACAAAAAATTTTGAATTAACCCGTGACTTAATACTAGATATATTTTAATTGTTTGAGGGGGGGGGGCACCAAAATATTTTCAGTGCTTAGGGCCTCAAGAGGTCTTAATCCGGCCCTGCTGAACCACCAACTGTCTTGCAATTTCAGCATAAGAGAGGCCATTTTCTCTCAATATGACAATTCGGCTTCTTTTTGTAGATGTCCAAATAGTTCTTCTTGTTGATGACATTGTTTAAATTAGTTTAATTTTTAAAAAAAGGACCTTAAATATTCAAAAACAGTAATACTCTATTTAGTTGTACTAGTATGCATCATTCCACAAAATATTTCCACAGCAATAACTCTTTTACCATCTAAATAACCTAAACTATAGTTACAGACATTTGATTGGTCCTAAGAACAGTGTTTGTGATTGTCTAGTACGCTTTTATTACAAAACACGTCCTTATTCAAAATGATTTGTGTTTGTTTGTTCTACTAAAATGAGCATAACTTTTTTGTAATACAGATATTTTAATTCTATTTTTGTTATTAAATTTTACAATAAATTACCTTCAATTTGATATACAACGTTTGTATTTAAGTGAAAATTAATAAATTCTACAAGCACACAAAGTTGAAAAACATGAAACTTTCAAAAATTGTCCACACTTTTGGCCACCACTGTATATTTATGTCTGTTAATTAAATTGCAACGTTTGCCAATTTTTATTCTTTTTTTTGTAATAAAATTAATTACATTTTGGGTTTCATTAAATTATTTTTCCGAATAAAAATGTTTTTACTAGTTTTTCTCATAGATGGCAGCACTAATATGTTACTTGCTTAAAATTTTTTTCCACCAAATATATTTTTTAATTTTATTTTATTCGATTCAAGCTATAAGCACAAGTTTAAAGATTTTTACCTCTTCGCGAATTTTGTTAACTGTTTAATTAGTATTTTACTTTTAAACCTAAACCGCATTTTGCTAGCCGGTAAGTTTGGTTATTGCTTTCCTTTATTTCATGCTCTTTTTCAAAAAAAACTTTTTTGCGATATCGACGCATATAAAAAGTAATTTTTATCTTAGGATAATTTTTCTTTATTCAGAAATATCGCATTAAATTATACCTATAGATGTGTCTTGAGGAACACTGTTGGTTTTTTCCTATTTATAGTTTTCTTTTTTTATATTATTTTATTATTTGTATGTATATATATATATATATATATATATATATATATATATATATATATATATATATATATATATATATATATATATATATATATATATATATATATATATATATATAATTGCAGGAATTTGAGAACCTTTTATATAGCATTTTAAGAAACAAAAAGCACTAAAAATAAATGACAAATATACCTGACTTTGCGTTTTTGAAGAGAAAATATGACATCAAGAACATAAGCTGGGAGATAATGCTCATATATTACCAATAATTTATACAAATATCTGTTTTTTACGAAGGAGTAAGAGAGTTTTTGAAAAGATTTCGGCAACGAAAACTGAGAGAAGAGTTTCATATAGGTCTTAATATATGTTTCGTTTGTTACAAACCAGGGTCCGGCAGTACAGTTGATGATTGACATGGACGGCATTCTATATTTCAAAAAAAAAAATAATAATATAATAATTTATACCAACAAGCTAGAGTTTTGATTTTGGTGAACAAAAATATTTTAAAAAGTTGTAAAGCAGTACCTTAAAAAAACATAAAAAATACTCTTTTAATTAAGCAAGTTTTAATTTCAAGTATCATTTTGATTATTAGTTTCGAAATCTAGACATAGCTCGAAATGCGTGTTTACGAAAATTGGCAATGCTTAAAATATGTGTTTCTTCAACCCAACTTTAACAACTAAGCATAAAATCGCGTGCTTACTTACTTATTTAAACACTATAAGTATAATCATTACAGGGCCGCGATGGCTCAGGGGATAGAGCGTTGACCTTTCAATGACGCGAACCGAGTTCGTATCCCAGTTGATAAGAATTCCGCATCTCCCTTGAGCCGACCACAGTGCTAACGTGAAATATTCTCAGTGGTAGACGGATCATGGGTTAGAGTCCCCTTGCCGTCAGGCTAACCGTGGGAGGTTCTCGTGGTCTTCCTCTCCATGTAACGCAAATGCGGGTTAGCTCCATCAAAAAGTCCTCCACGAAGGTGAAATTTCTCCTAACACTCGATTCAGGAGTTCCATTGTCTTCTGGATTGGGTTCAAAATTACAAGGCTACGGAGTTGAACATTAGCAGTCATAAACCCATAAAATTGGGTCGGCTGTTCAATGACGGTTATAAAATAAAATTAAATCATTGCAGGGAGCGATGGCTCAGGTGATAGCGCATTCGCCTTCCAATGAGGTGAACCGAGTTCGAATCCCAGTGATGATTGGTCGACCTTAATGCCCACATGAAATATCCTCAGTGATAGAGTAATCGTGGGTTAGATTCCCTTTTCCGCCAGGCTAACCGTGAGAGGTTCTCGTGGTTTTCATCTCCATGTAACGCAAAAGTGGTTTAGTTCAAAAAGTTCAACACGACGGCAAAATTTCTCCCTTTACTTGATCCAGGAGTTACCTTGTCTTCTGGATTGGGTTCAAAGTTACAAGGCTACGGAGATGAGCATTAGTAGTCACAGACTCAAAAATTGGGTCGACTGTTTAACGACAGTTATAAAATAAATAAAAAATCATTGCATGGCAATGTCCCGTTATTCAGGGTCGAGATGGTTAGGTTTATTACAGATATAATTTTTCAGGCTATGTATTTATAGTCAGAATTCTAAACGATAAAGTGAATTTTGAAACTCTACATTCCTACAATATAAATCTAAAACCACTATTATAAGTGTACTAGAAGGCTCCGCCCCCTGTTCGCTAACGCTCGCCAACCCCCGAGAATTGCTACGCAATCCTATGAAGTTCACGCCGTGAACCATGGCTCGCTGCGCTCGCTCGCCAGTGAACGCAATGTTCTAGCACAAAGACATAGTATATTATCATCAAAGACATAGTATTTTATCATCAAAGACATATTATTGTACTTATGTAGAAGAATTCTATCAATGTTCTTATTGGCTTTTAAAAAGGTATATTAGCTATTTAGATTGTACATGGTGAAAAAATCAAAACATTAGCTAAATAAGAAACATATTAGCAAAATAAATTATCAAATATTACAGTTACTCACCTAAATTCAACTAAATGTGTGTAATAAATTAGTTAATGCTAGAAATTCTGAAAGTTTTAGTAAAAAATTTTATTATTTAAAAATATAAACTTTAAACCCTAACTTTTCCTTGTGAGATAATAACCCTCAAAAAGTCTTTCATTTTCAAGAACACAAAAATTTGTTTTATCGCCAAATGAAATATTTTTTGTTGATCAGCATTATTGAAATCAATTTCTATATTAATTAACATTTGTGATAAAGTACATAACATTTTAGAACAAAATAAGGATGTTTTACGTACAATAAATTAAAATGCATGGCTGTTAGCATTATCCGAGAAATACCACGTGGAGGTCGCCATGCTGCATTTCTAATCTGGGAGTTTTGATTTTGGCAGTTCCCCTTGCCTACTGCCAATAGAAGTTTCAATTAAATTTTTTCCAAAAAACATTTTCTTCTGCAAAGCTCTAAGAAAATAACACTAAGCATTTAGAATTTCTTTGAAAACACAATTATAGATTTGGCATCTTGGAGCAATTACTGAAAAACTGTCAAATGACTTAACTCTTGACAGGCCAACATAAAGTTGTCCATGACTAAAAACTTGTTTAGTCAATACTAAACTGATTTTCTCAAAAGTCTGACCTTGTGACTTATTTATAGTCATGGAGAAGGCCAGCCTAATTAATTCCTAATTGAGTTTAAATTAAATATTATCATGTTTTTAGGGCATGAATCTGAATTGAACAACCTGCTAATGCTCACTCTGGTTATTGTTTTCGTTTTTAAAAGCGCTATATGTTGAGCCAGTTTAAATTAAATATTATCATGTTTTTAGGGCATGAATCTGAATTGAACAACCTGATAATGCTCACTCTGCTTATTTTTTCCGTTTTTAAAAGCGCTATATGTTGAGCCACCTCATGTGACATTTGCCATGTGACATTTTTAGCAACAATCATTGGTTGATTTTCTAGCGTTGCCATTCGGGGAGTTGTAATGAGGCTTTTTTTTGGTGCCGTGTAAGAGAAATATATGTATAGATTGCTTTTGTGGCAAGCTCTTAAAAGAACTGTTGATTTTCAAAGATTTTAATTAAAAAAACTACTGTATCAAGTGATTTATGTCAATAGACGATATCATATGAAGAATGTATTTGGACTGACTAGTTTATTCCTTAAAAAAGAAAAGAAATACTCACAAAAGGAAAAAAACGGAATTAAATACCATATCCATGTTCATTGCACGCATTTCGAGTTACGTCTAGATTTAAAAACTCACCAACATATTATTTCCAAAGTTTCATGGAACATGTAATTAAGGTTTAATTTACATTCAAAACTGAAATAAATTTAATAATTAAGTAAAGAAATTAAAGAGAGGAAAGCTGATTTGATTCATGCGTCCTAGTATATCTATAATAAAAAAGGAAGAATTTGTGTTTCTGTATGCCGCTTTCATAACTCCGGAACCATCCTGAAATTTAAACAATGGCTCTACGGGGCAAAATTTTGATTCACTATTGACTGTAGACAATCCCGTGTTTTTTGTAGATCTATTTAATTAAACAATTTATTTATTGCTAACTATAGACAATCCTGTTTTTTTTTGTAAATATTTTAATGTGATGCTTGCTAGATTTTAGCTCCATTTAAATAAAAAGAAATTACTGCACTTTCTCTAACAACTAGCATATTTAATGCTATTTGCTTTTCTGCCTGCCGTAACTATGATGAAGGCAATCTTAGTTCATTTCTAAATGTATTTAGTTAATTCCAAGAGTAAGACAGGCCCTCTATTGCAAACTATTACCTCAAATTGACCTCTAAACACATTAGCCCTTTTACTAACGTAAACAATAAATAATTTACTATTATTGTAAGACATTATTCGGCCTATGGTAAAACATTAAAATTTAATTTGAGTACTCTTATAAGTAAAAAAAAAACTAACTCTATGATTAAAAAAAATCTTTACGGTGATCAAACTGATATGGATTAAACTTTATACCAAAAGAAACAGGGGATAAATTTGGGATACCAAATCCATGTTAAGAAGTACTATTATATTAATCAACTTTTGCACCATAACAAGTTTGAATCAAATTCGAACGACTATGGGTGAATTTGGGTAAACCAAATAGACTTCAATATTTCTAAAAGTGTAGTTAGAGATTGTTTTAAATGACAGTTTAGTGAATGTAGAAATATCTGCCTCTTAAAAAATATCACTGAAGAAAGCTGTTTACACAGCACGTTTAACCTTATCGGTGGTGTTGAGTAAAATTGCATCAAAATTGGTGAGGCACAAAAACTGCAATTGTCTTATCTCTTAAACAACGCGGTTTTAAATCAACCACTTTTTGTATTGAAAAAGGTAAAGATTCAGCAAATGGCTTCGTTATGGATATGCATGCGATGACCACAATTGTCAAGGCTTTTCTAGAATAAATATTTGGAACAAAATTTTCTGCCTCGAAAAAGGTTAAAGCATTCTTATTTAACGACCAGTTAGAAAATGAATAAATTCGCGATAAACAAAGAAAATTTATAGAGAGTGGAAATGCGTGCCAAAATGCAAATGAAATCCAACTCCTAAATTTAAAAGAAAAAAAACTTGGTTATAATTTGAATTAAAACGACTAATTGTTCACAAATATTTAAAGAAATTTAAGTTTTTGTTAGTAAATAAATCCAATACCTCTTTGTACCAACACTCCAGGCAGCTACAATATGCATATTAGCCACAGTGTCAACCGGCACTATGTCAATGCGAGCATTCCTATCAGCTAAAATAACTTTACAGAAACCTCTACCTACCTGTAAAAACATTTGGTTTTATTTCTTTTATTATAAAGTTTTAATTTAACCTCATAAAATTCATTGAAAGAAGATAAATTTTTTTATCAGTTAAAATATCTGGTGATGTTAGATTAAAAATTGTATCGTGGTTAAAGAGAAATAAAGCATTTAATATGTTAGATGTTTCACAAAACATTTTGTGACATAAAAAAGTTTTACAAATAATTTTGTTGCATAATAATGTTATTTGAAAGTATGAGCTTGAAGATGTTATGATCTATAGCGATATTTTAGAAATGGCGGGGACAAATGACAGAAAAACTGCTATAAAAAGGCAAGAAGCAACATACAAATCAGGTTGCCTTTTCCTTGCTTTCAGTTTATTAGATTCCTGATGAATTAGGCTATACCATTTATTGGAACGTTGATTAGAGCTGAATCTTTGCTATCTCGAAAATATATAAAGTACAATTTTGTTCATCACTGTATTTCCTGTTGCAGGGCCGGGATAGCTTGGACGGTAGGACATTGGGCTCGTGTACGTCAGATCACGAGTTCAAATCCCACCGACCGAAAAATCCCCATGTATTAAATGGTGACTGGACAGGTGCATGTTAAAGCTGTTGGAGTCACAATGTCCTCCAAGTTTGCATAACAATTCAATACATCTGGAGGTCACGGAACTGGAGATTGATCGTTCTCTGGTTCCGGTCAAAATTACGATCTGTGGATGAATGAATAGAGTATGAATGCGCCTTTCCTGTAAAACGGACTGTGACGTATGTGTGGCTGAAGTCGTATTTTTAGCCATAGATGGCGCCACTGAAAAAAAGCACCTCCCGCCTTAAAAATTCTCTTGATTTCAAGCAGGCTTGCTGTTATTAGCATGAGGCATTAGTAAAAGCAACAACATTTTCAGCTTAAATAATATGAATATTTAATATATTTTCCTATAAAGTTCAAAAAAGTGGGTATTGCTAGTCTGAAGTTTCGAGGTATGATCACTGAAACCTAGAGCTACCAAGAATAGAAGAAAAAAAAATGGATTATTCTCAGGAATAATTATGGTTTTTGGAGAAAGGAAATTAGAAAAATCTTTGTTTTACATTCCATACAATTTCAGTGGACATTTATATCAATAAATTTTCATGCTTTGAAGAATAGTATAGAATGCATAGAAGTTTTTTTAACATCCTGTCATTTGCCGGAAAATATGAGATGATTATACAGAATAAAGTGAATTTGTTTATCTTTTTTAATCGAAAACAGAGTCTAAATTTTGATACCATAATTTGAAAAATAACACTAGGATCCCTTGCTTTTAATAAAGCATTGTGCCAGGATTCACTCCTCTTCCATGCAAATAAATGACCTTTGCCCTGAAGGTCAATATAGTATGTCTATAGAAAGAGCTTCCCTCACCACCAAGTTCAAAGCCGTCTGCTGCTATTTGATTTTAGATTAGTTGATTTTTGACCTAGTTGATTTTTTTAAAATCCCGTTTTAAGCATAATAACCATGGCATAGTTTTTTAAATAAAGTTTATGGAATGATTTGGTAATGACGGCTATTGTTTTTATCAATTATAAAGAAATGGGAGTTTCTTTACTAATTTTTTATTTTTTGCATTTTATGGCAAAAAATTGTGACAATAGAAAAAAACAAGTTATGTTTTGACTTACTGAAATAGTAATTCTCATATCACAATCGTCTCTCATAGTTATAATTCTAATAATGTAGATTATGAATAGTTTTAATTGATCAACAACAATAATAGAAAATAGAACATGTGATTAATGCTATATCGAATCTAAAGAAAGTGGTTGAAAAGGTGGAGGTCATTCAATAACAATAATGACATCAGATAAACCTACTACTTTTCATCCTGTTTCTTTATTTTTATAAAAAAAAATTTCAACAAAATTTAAGATAAAATTTGCATAAAATAAACATAATATCTGGAAAATTAACTGAGACATGCACTCAATATTTTATTTCTTGCAAAACCACGGAAATAAATATTTTTTATTTAAATTTCTAGAAATTATTTTAATTCAAGTAATTCTTTAAAATATTTTGAAAAGCATCAAAAGAATATCAATAATGCTTACCAAATTCACTAAGTCAACTATTCCAAATCCTTCTTCTATGTAGCCCTGAAAACAAATAATGCGGAATAACAAATCAAAAAATTTTAGTCTACTTATAATTATCTTATAACCATCGTAGATCAGCCGATCCAATTTTTTGTGTTTACGACTGCCGAGGTTCAACTCCATAGTCCTGTAATTTTATACGCAATCCAGAAGACAAGAGAACTCCTGGATCAAGTAGTAGAAATTTGCTTTTGTGATGGGCTTTTTGATGGAACTAACCCGTATTTGCATTACATGGAGAGGAAAACCGCGAAATTTTCTCACGGTTAGTCTAACGACAGGGGAACTCTAACCAATGATCTGTCTACCACTGAGGATATTTTACGTCAGCAATATAGTTAGTGAGAAACGGTTGCGGAATTTAATTGGTATCGATCAGCTATTGCTGGATATTAGGTGATTAATGAATCATAAGTGAAAAAATTATTTATAAATTTTTAAAACTAAAAAAAATGCTAACGAAGCCTGGTTTTAAGTAATAATGTAGGATAAGGCATTTCAAGTGCATTTCAATCTATCTAATCTAAATTTATCTCAGGGCAGAGAAGTTGGAATTACATATTTGAAAATTCTGAGTTGGGAAAAAATTAAAAATAACATCCTATAAGTATAAAAATGATAGAAAAGCTTTTAACTGATGAAAATTGCTGGGGTAAAATATTTATAATTAAAAAAATAAAAATATTAATTTAGTGAATATCATAGCAGTTACTTAAACTCGAACTTTAAAAAAATTAAATTCTTATATTTTAATAAGTTTGAGCCTTTGCTTTACTGAAATATTGAATCAAACTAGAATATTATTAAAAATTATGCAAAAAATTTCTATAAAAGATTGATTACTAATTTTAGTACTATCTTTTGATTCATTATGTCCAATATTAACTTTAAGTAGCTAAACAGCTAAATAAATTGAAAAGATAATGCAATTACTTTGCATCATTTGTAACAGTTTCTTATTCACTAAAAAATTGAATTATAATATGATGTTGATAAGAATATATGTTAGGTTTATTTTTTCTTGTTAGGTTTATTTGAAGTTGATAAGAATAATTTAATTTTATAGCATTATTATACATTATTATATTGCATAATTATACATAGCATTATATTTTTTTTAATTTTATAGCATTATTTTTTAATTTTATTGCATTATTATAATTTTATAGTGCAGCGGAACTCTATGGTAAAGAAAGCCAAGGTTAAGCTAGAGTTGTAAACTGAAGTATTTCATTAATAATTATTTAATATTTTTTTTTTTTTTTTTTGCATTTCATAGCACTATTACACATACTTTCAATGGACTTCTCCAACAATTTACTATAATTGATGGGCGAATGATTACTACTGGAAGATCCGATGCCATTTCTTCTACGATATTTTCAGCTAAACATTTTGTGAAAGTGTACTGGTTGGGCCATTCTGGTTTGCATTCGGCAGCTAATTTTTCAAATTCCCCATTTTCATCACTCCTGAAAATATAAAAGAATTTTTCATTTCAGAAAAAATTACTGTATTTACACCTGAGATAAATTTTCCAAATTAATTTTAACATTTGGCGGCATTAAATAACTGCCGAGTAAACAGAGTTTTGTTGAATCCCAATGATTCGATGAATTTCAAAACGAGCCATCTCCATTTTTTTTTCAAATTTGATATTCTTGCATTTATTAGCTTAGCTGACGTAAATACCTTATAAGGATATAAAAAATTCATGTGTGCTTACTTGGTAAAGTATATTTTGTACAGTGAAATCTCAGTTTAGTTCAAGAACATGCTATATCCAGGGGATGACTTGTTCTCAGTATCAACTTGGAAATATTTCTCTAGATGGCTACTGTTGATGCTTATAAATGTATTCGCATAACCTAACAATGAGTTATTTAGTTTAGGCTTGTTATTTTATTGATGTTTTTTTTTATCACACAATTCGTAATAAATGGGGTAGCTTTCTAGAAGGTATCTGCCAGGAAATAAGAAGGTATAAATGTAACTAAATTGCAAAGGAGGTGACTACAAATAGTATGCTACTTGTATTCAAATGCAGGAGGCCGGAGCATTATAAGAAAAATGTGTTATCAAAAAGCTCTGATGGAAAAGTGAGAAAGGAGAAACAGCAGTTTCATGTGACGCCTTATAGCAATTTTAATTATAAAAATACTACTCCTGGTGATGTTGAAGTATCTCTTTTATACAAATTAATTTTTTCTTAGTACAAAAAAGTACCCTAAAAGTGACACCCTAACCAGTTAAGGAAGCATATTTTTGAAAAGTTGTCATAAACCACAAGAAAATTTCAAACATCAAAAAGAATTTTACAACATGAACCAAATAAGTTTTTTTTCTTTCTAAGACGAAATCTGTAAGTGGCTTAGCATGGATTGTCATGGAGTAAAAGATTTCTGAATCTACTCAAATATTCATGAATATATAGTCTAAGATTTAAATAAAGTCTTTATTTCATTTCGGAATGACAATTTATAAATATTTTCGCTTGTTAAAAATAATGCCCAGTATTGGCTGGTTATCTCCAAGTTCTAATTACTTTTTAAATTAAAAAGTTAGGTGATGTTTTGTTATAATATAACATTTTGTTAGTCCCCGTACCTTAATATCAAATAATAAAATACTCTATTTATGAAACAGATACTTATTTATTGAGATTTTTGTCTCTCCAGTAAAATTAGTTTT
The DNA here is from genome assembly GCF_982258835.1 of Parasteatoda tepidariorum. NCBI lineage: Eukaryota > Metazoa > Arthropoda > Arachnida > Araneae > Theridiidae > Parasteatoda > Parasteatoda tepidariorum. Next base: position 64,664,011 of record NC_141761.1, read on the forward strand.
GTTGGAAAAAATTTGTTTGTTAGAATAGAATGAAAACCAGTCATCTCCAACAAAATCGGTTTATATTGATTCAATTCTAGCCTTCATTGACTCTAAAAGGACTTGCAATTACACACACACACACAAATTTATGGAAATACATTTACTATCCTATTGCAAAAACTTTTTATCAATTTTATTCTTTAATTAAATTCAAATATATTAGTAATTGTTTAATTAAATTGTGCCAGACTTGGTTTAAAATTTTGATGACCTCTACATGCGATATCAAATTATTACCTGCAAATAAGTTTAAATTTATTTTCTAATTTTCTATTCAATATTAGTTACAATTTTGTAAAAAGCACGAATTAAGTAGTTTGCTACAAAGTAGTTGCCATCATTTTTGGTGATAAGATGCACTTATTTTTTGACGAACAGAGCAGATACCATAAGTAGATAATATATATCTGTGTGTGTGTGTGTGTGTGTGTGTGCGTGCGTGCGTGCGTGCGTGTGTTGGCAAGGGCCGGCAAACGAGGACACACACAGGCAATTTCACCGTCGAACGAGGACCTCGTGCCAACCGAGGACGTCCTCGGTTAGAAAATGGTATTTTCGTACTCAGGGGGTCATGAAATAGTCCCAGAAATTTTTTTAGCAAAATCTAATTTTGTCCTCGATTGTCAGCATTTATCAAAGTTGTGTATAAAGAGCCGAGTCGAAGTGTGTATGCGTGCAAAAACGACGTCCTCGGTTGGTCGATAAAACCACACGTTCAGCGGGGGTCCTCGTTTGCACTTAAAAACCGCCTACTCGGATACACCCACCCCGGTCTTTTTCGTATTTAACGAATAAACATGAAACAAATAAAGGAAATGCTTTAAACTTATTTACATACGATATTAACTGATTTCATTTCATTTTTATCAGTTAAATGTATATGAAAGCTCATCAGTTAATGTATAGGAATAAATGGTTGTTCCTATTTGAAATATTATCACATCCATATTTTGTTAACTTTCTTGATATGTAAGAAATGCTTAGAAACGTTTTCACGCAATTTTAAGAGAAATTAATTATTTTCTTTACTTTTATTTCACTGAAAGTGTTTGTATGTTTATAACGAAGAACGTGTTAATGAAAAATAATACCATTATCTAGTCATTATTAATTAAAATGTAGTCATTTAAAATTAAATTGTTATCTTAAAGAGCTCTCCTTTTTTAAATTATTTTTTTCAGTAAAATTCAGATGATTTTAACATGAATTACCTTTTGAAATAACAGATTTTTAAAAATTCGCCCTACACATATTTTAATGTTGACACGCGTTTCAAAGAAAACCATTTTCTTACTTTTCTTGTATGATAAGACTTCTTTTAATAAATTGTAATCAAATTATTTTTACTTTGTTGATAAAATGATCTAGTGATAACATTAGAAGCTTCTAAAAATTTATATCTGACATTTTCTTAGGACTAATATATTATTTAAGTCTCTATTATTAATTAGAACTTATTAGAACTATACGTTCGAAAAAAAATAAAATTAAACATATTTTGTAATTAAATTTAATATTCGAAATAAATTGTTTTAAATAAAAAAAAAACGATTATACTTTTTGCTATTTAAATGGATTTTAATTGAGATTAAACTGGAAAACAGTTTTAGATATTTTCTTCAAATTAGAACTTTATTATTATAAAGAACTTAGCGAAAGACTTTCGTACACACAGCCTACGATACATACAGCCAAGGGAGGACCTACAATACACACAGCTAATCGAGGACCTACTATACACACAGCTAATCGAGGACCTATAATACACACAACTAATCGAGGACCTACAATACGCACAGCTAATCGAGGACCTACAATACACACAGCCAATCGCGGACCTTAATTACACGCGGCTAATTGAGCTTTTTTAAGGGATAATGAAGTGCTAATTTTATTAAAATTAGTGACTAATCAACCATATGATATTGATTTATACTTTAAGACTTTGTTAGTGATATTTTTTTCATCAGACTTTAGTTTAAATTAATTTTAAAATTGCAAACTAACTGAAAATAGTCTAATATTTACTATTGCTCGGCATGAAAATTTTTATCTTTAGGTCATTCAGAGTGTTTTGTAAATACCACCCTTAAAAACTATTTATTTAATATTTGTCGAAATTGAAGACAAAAAATAAGTTTATATGAGGTCAAAAGTTATATTAACGCAAGGTAGAAATAAAAAATACAAAAATACAATCGAAATATAACATATCACAGTACAGTGAAGCAAATGAAACGGAGAACAAGGCAATTTTGATTAGGGAATGAAACAGAAAACAGTTGAAAAACGATGGTTAAAAACATTTAAACCTCAATAAAACTTATTTTTTTGCTTATTGGACATTCACACTCTTCTATATTATAGTTAGTTAGATTTCGATAGACTTTCTGTTTTTAATCACTTAAATACTAATTTACAAGCCCCAATTACTTGGTTTTCATTTTTAATAAAGATTTTAAATATACATATAAATTGCAGATTTTACGAAGCACCCTGTTCTCTTATAGGTCAAAGCTTAAGAATGAATATTACAGAAACATTATGGAATTAAATTGCAGAAAATACGCAGCAATCAATTGCAAATTCTTTATTTGAAGAAAAAAAAAGTGTTTAAATTTGGCAAAAGACGAATCAACAGTTAACCAAAAAGATTTTACTTGTGAACAAAAACAATATTTTTTGCATGAAATTTATTTATTTCTATAACATCAAAAGATTCTTACAGTTTCTTACTGTTATCTGCGCATACTTATTGACCACAAAAATTCTATCTTAGTGTTTTTAATCAAAAAACATCTGAAAAAAGTTCGCCGTCGTCAAGAGGAATTAATAAAAATCATGATCCTACCTTTTTTTATATCTCATTTGAAGGTATCTTTATTCGATTCTATTTTAATTACAGAGGTATTTAATATAAATGTATTGAAGATATTTCCAACTATTTGAACTCTGAAAAGCAGTCAAAAATATAAAATCAAAAACATAAAGTGAAAAAAATAATAGCTGAAAGTGGTGCTCCTTTATTATAATTTCTCATAATGTTATCTTATTACAACACATTTTTTGATAAACATTAGTTATTGGTTTACAATCATTAAACGATAATTAAGTTATATTTACTATTAAAATATTTTTTAAGTATAGCTACGTCCAATTAATTAAAATAATAAATGCATGATAAACATATAAAATATTTGAGCAATATCAGGGATTAATTTTGCACACGATTTATACACTTTTTTTTCAGTGAAAAACATTTAAAATATTTTTATAGTTATAGAACAATAATTATGTGGGAGAAAAATAGAGAAAATAATCGAACAAAATTATTACATTTAAATTTTAAAAAAAATCAAATGAGAAATTGTTACATCGAGGATTTTATAAAAATTTCGGGATCCTTTCTCATTTATTTTTTAATTTGATGTGGTTGCGTAGAAAAATGATTGTGTAGAAGTAATAGGGGTTGATGAGCGAATCGATCAGATATATATATATATATATATATATATATATATATATATATATATATATATATATATATATATATATATATATATATATATATATATATATATATATATATATATATATATATATATATATTGTTGATTGACGGTATTAAATTTCTATGTAGATAACATAACTTAAATTAGGAAAAATATTCCTAAAATTATTATTTTTTATTTATTTAAATTAACCGTCGTTGAACAGCCTACCCAATATAGGGTATACGACTACCATCTCCATATCCTTCCAATTTCGAACCCAATCCAGAAGACTAAGGAGCTCATGGATCAAGTATTAGGAGAAATTTGACTTCCTGTAGGACATTTTGATGTAACAATTGCGTTAGATAAAGAGGAAAACCGCGAAAGCCTCTCGCGGTTAGACTGACTGCAAGGGGACTTTAACCCATGATCCATCTACCACTGGGGATATTTTAACTCAGCACTGAGGTCGGTGCGAGCCGGGTGCAAAATTCGAATCAACCAGGCATTGCCGGAATTCGAACCTGGTTCACCCCGTTGGGTGGCAATCGTTCGATCTCCTAACCCACAACTGCTCTCCTAATCTTATTGTCCTTTTGCTACCCCTCAGTAAAGTCTTTCTCAACGATCGTTTTTAAGTAGGCATGAATGTATCTGCTATGCTAAGCTGGCCTACGCCCTCAAAAAACTAAAAACTGGTTCTAAACTTTTTAAATTAATATATGAAATTGAACATTCTGAGAACAGAAATACTTCGCAGAGATTCTCTGTTATTTTTATTTTATATTTTATTTTAAATAACTAGAAAGGTAAAGTGTGACTTCTCGAATGTTTTTTATAAAAATGCTTCTTCCAGTTTTTAGTTTTCTGAAGACCCTGGTTATCTTACGCAATGCGGCAGTGCAGCGGTCCACATATCTCTGCAAAAAATTCGGTTTATATAGATAATATATCAATATTTTCTTTTCTATGATATAAATTAAGTTTCAAAATTGCCACAAACGCTTGAATTTTATAGAATGAGGGGGAAAATATTATAAATTCACTGATGATAAGTCTTTGCTTCTCCTTTAAAAATATATATTTGTACTATTATACTACGAGTAACATAATATAAAATTACAAAGGACTAGTGAAAAAGTTTTCAATCTTCATCTTCTATTTTACTTTCATAATTTAACATTAACCAAGCATTAATTTTAAGGGACATTAATTTTGTTAAGTGACATTAATTAATAAACTAACATTAATTTTGCAGTGAGTTTTCAAATAAAACATAAATTCTTTGCACAAATTAAAGAATTTTTCATGACTTATTTTGCAACTATGTCAACCACCATGTCAACAACTACGTGTTTACTTAATTAAACAACTATCTTTAGTTATTTAATTAATTTATTTATTCTTTTTGTTTGATTCTTGTAATTTTCAAAACTACTCTGAAGAGTTGTGTTAAAAAGTGTTTAATTTAAATTCTTCTCAAGGCAGAAGAACAAGTAAAATAGTTTATAAAAATTAAAATATATCAGAAAAATTAGATGAGAAACATTCAAGTAACTATCTCTATCGAAATCATATTTTATTAATTCCCAAGTACAGATTTCGCAAGTTTTCAGTATATCTATTTTTATCAGATGTAATATTATCATTTTGATAAAAATATATTTCAAACAAACTCTGCACATTTAAGGCATGCTTTTCCAAATAAAAATGTTTAGCGGGCAGTAAAAGGATTTACAATGACACGGAAGTAGCTCTCCCTCCTAGTTGAGGGGAGAGTAAAACTGGTTCTCCACCCCCGACCCCCCAAGAATTGTTTCCAAACGAAAGCCCAGAAGTCCTTTGGAGAACAGCCTCAATCCATGAGCTTTTAACTAAGGGAATAAAAATACTTATTACAATGATTATCCATAGTAATTTTTATTTTAATTTTTTATGCTTTTATAATTCATAATATTAATTTTATATTATAGTTTATTTTAATATTAATATTTCATTATTTTCAGTTTATTTGACATTATTATTTTTTTACATTATTATTTTTATTTTCGTCTCAATGCTTTAGCATGAAAAACATACTTATTAAAATTAATTTGTAATATTTTTTTCTTCAAATTTTGTAAAAAGTTTTAAAAAGTAAAATCTAATTTAATTTACTTTTTAATACAAATATGTGACATGAAATACGATTCATCGAACATTTAGATACTTATAAGAAAATTTCATGATTAATGCAATTACTCTCACTTAATAAACATTAAAACTAGTAGACATTTACTGTAAAACAGGCTAATATGCTCTTGATACTTAATTGCAATCTATTTAATTACAAACATTTAAAAGAAAATGTATAAGATGTAGAAAAGTGATGAAAGGGTTACAAACTAACGAAGACATTTTTCTCAACCACATATTTATCATACCATAATATTTTAACTAATAATATCCAATAAATGTGTTAAAGAGTTTTTATAGTTAAAATCTCGAACAATTTCTAAGTGAAGTTCTTAAATCAAGTCATTGTCTGATTTCATCTGTAGTTATATTATTTAATCAAGAAGACAAATTGGGTCACTGAAGTATTCTTAATTCGATAGCATCCTATCAAAAATAAATATTTATAAATAGTATACAATCCCCCCAACCCCCTATATATATATACATATATATTTAAATGACAGTCAATTGTGATGATTGGAGAACGAAACGAGTATGGACCAGAGCCTTCTAGTAATTCATATTATCACACTGTATCTTAAAAACATAGTAAAAGCATATTTTTCAAAGAACATTCTTCCCGTTATAATAAAGCGAACACCCTAAATAACATTATTATCTAAAGATCTGTTTTTTATATTCATAGATTCAATATTAATGGTTCGAAGGCTTCACCTTATATATGCTAATTAAAAAGTAAAGGCGATGTTGAAGTACGAAATCAGACTCAAAAATGTTCCTTGTCTGAATAAAGACAATATTGTTTTAGACTGATTTTCATTTGTGATCTTGAAAGTATGAGATGTAATCGCAATCTCGAAAATATAGTTCCAATAATTTAGAAATGAAAGCGCTCGGGCGTGTAGGCACCTTACAGTTAATGAGTGTTTCGCCCTCACAATAAAACTGCATTTTATCTGTATCGGATATAAAAATATGTATACTTTATTATTCATAAATTTTTTGACTATTATTAAATAGAATAATAATAAGCAATTATTAAAAATTAATATTTGCAAGGAATTATCTTCGAATAAACGATTTTTATGAATGTGTGTAAAAACTTTTCGAATATCTTAAAAAGTTCTCGAGATATAGCAAAACACGTAAAAACAATTTACATTAAAGATTGCATTCCTACTTAAACTATGAGGGCCATATTTTCCATAGTGGCTACAAGGTGACCAGCGTCCTCAAAAAACTAAACTAGTAGACATTTTTTTAAAAGAACATTTTAAAACTTATCTTTTTACCTTTTGTATTGTTTAAAAAATATGTACATCTTTTTCAGACTCTCGACGAGGGATTTTTGTTCTCTGATTATTTAATTGCGAAGGTTAATCATTGGGTTTTCAAATACGCATTTTGAAATTTTAGCACCAGTTTTTTTAGTTTTCTGAAGACGCTAGTCAGCTTAGAATACCCTCCATATCTTCAGAGATTCGTCAGAAATCCAAATCCGTTTAAAAACAGGGTATATTTATTCAGAGAAAGTAAATTTTTGTATCTAATTTCAAAACTTAAAATAGAGTAAATGATAATTAGCTCTCAATCAATTCAGACTTAAGAATCCCAGTACATATAATTTTAGCCCCAAACCCGAAGTTATTCAGAGAATTCGCAATTTCATTTTGCGCATTGTGCGCTTGAAGGTATGACAGGATTGCAAGAGTCTGGAAAAGTTTAAGAAGTGAAAGAAAATAATAAACGGAACAAAATTTTTCATTTTAATCAAAAGAAATTGTCGTAAATCAAATATGTATGTTAAAATTGTTCAAATCTTATTTTGAAAGCGGAATTGAAATTGGTGAAATTTTAAACAGCATTTTGTTATCACTTTTTAAATATTTCTGTACCATAGCCACCCTACATTAACAACACGGTTTGTGAAAATTCCCGTGAATGTTAATAAAAAATTGCTACCAAGGAAAAATTTAAATTCAAAAATATTACAGAGCCAGTTTTTTGATTTCTTTTCTTTTTGCATTTTTTTGGAATATTTCATTATTTATTTTTTTTACTTATATTATTAAAAATCTTGGATTTTAGACTTACATTAGAATAGTGTAATGTGTAATGTTGCGATGTTAGTGTGTTGTGCTAAAAAATAATTTTGTACGAAAATTTCTTCCTTAATGAGCCGACTGTTTTATATTTGTCTGAACATTTTATACACAATAAAATTTTAGAAGCTGAGTACGTTTGAAAGAAAAAAAGTCTGATCCAGAGATGTCTGCACCAAATTTCTTCATTTTAAAAACCTTGAGATGAACACCTGATACAAAAGAAGCACTTGAGATAAAAAAAAATTGGCAATTTTCCTGAAATACGCTTATTTAGAAATTATAAATAAATAAATTTTAAAAATTACTAACCCGATCTTTCTTTAAACTTATGGATTGATCATTTATTTAACTGACATCCTCTTATCTTAAATGAAAAATAAATAATCTAAAATTCATTTATGTTTTTCTTTTCCTCACACATCATTAGAACATTTTATGTTTTTATCGACAATATATTGCATCCATTTTTTATACAATTTAATGTACTTTAATAAAGTAATAAATCAAGTCTTGAAAGAGTAGCAGTCAAAAGATTTCATAAAAATAGAAACAATAACCCATTGTGAAATTATGCAAAGTTACTCAAAATTGGAAGAAATAATAACTTGGACGGTTAACTCGGATGAAATAGCAATCCTGATTAGAAATGCAATTCTAACTAGATACTTTTTAGAGTCTGACGCAGGTACTGCGTCGACAGTCACGCGCAAGGGCTGTTCGAAATGAAATTAAACTATGATTCTATCATTGGAAGGGAAACTATGGATTCATTTAGGATGAAGTTTTAAAGTGCTAAGCTTAAAATAAAATATGATTCTCCTGTTTAAGATTTTATTCGAAGTTTCATATTTAAGGGGCCATTCTTACTGCATGCAATTAACCTATTGCGGCAAGCAAGAAGTTTTTCTTGAAGTAGCTTCTAATGATTTTCACATGCACGGTGAGAAACCAAATGCTAAAGGAATGGGCATTAGGTCTTGTTCAGAATCTCAGATGATGAGACAAGCAATGGCATGTCTTCCTGACTATGCGTTGGCATGTCTTCTAGGATTTGAGCAGTGTTCACGCTACGAAACTTCAGTAATTTCATTACTACTCAGAAAAATCATTGCTTGTTTAAAGCAAGGTCTTCAGTTTGGTTTGAATTTCTGATGGATTCCTACTTTATTATCAATATTATTATACCTCTGACAATCGTTGCCGCTTGGATGGCGATGTAGCATCTGCGTCAGCCCCTAGAAACCTTCTAGCATTAGATTTGTGTTTTCGACCCCGCGTATATGTTTTCAAATTGTTAAATGTACAGTGTCATGTACTATTATGCATTCACAATATTTCATGAGGCTAGAAACAGGTATGATAATTAGATTACGTAGGAGATAATTTAAGTTACAAAATCAAAAGCAAAAACTCTCTGAAGAAACATGCTTTTTCTTCTACAATTTTGGATTCTTGATCATCACAATATTATGAAGAAAAGTAGCCGTAATTTGGAAAATATGGTCACAATAGTTTATGTAGAGAGTGAACGAAAATTTAAGTACTTTGATGTTAATTTTCCTTTCTGCATAGTATGTCATATCTCATGAACTATTTAATATCTTTGCACGCTATTCTTGACGGTCAAATTTGTTTAAATCATAAGGTATACACATTTGTACATCATTTCAAAGTACGTTACTATTATTCATAAAATGCGAAATTATGAGCAAAATCGGCTGAATCATTTCTGAGAAATGAAATTTAAATTAAGTCGCATTCTTAAATTTCATTTCTCTACTGAAATAAAAAGATGCCAGAACTTTTATCATACAGGTAAGACTCAGAAGGATTTTCACAAAAACGCAAATTTAGAAAAATTTTGTCAAAAATGTTTTATAAGATAAACAAGTTTAATGTTTAGCACATGAATTCTTCTCATAGTTCAATATATATAAAAGAAAGGTGTTGTGAGTTTTGAGTTTTGCAAATTGAAACAAAGAATTAAATCTTTTGAGTTCAAAACTTTCAATAAGTATGATGCTAAGCAATTTTGAGTTTGTTTAAAATTTCTTTGAAAAAGTAGACAAGATTTTAATAAAAAGTTCGAAATAGTATCGCTAATTACAATGTGACTGCATGATCAAAAATCAAAATAACGTGCTTAATTTTACTCCAAAACATTATATTTTTATCCATTTCTTGGTATATTTGAAATCATCAATTTAGAAAAGGTATGATAATCGAATTTAAAAAAATCATGACAAAATTGGTTTTAATATTTTAGGAGATATTTTCCAATATCGAACTTAAATCCCAATTAAGAATTCCATAATAAATCCATTACGGGACGATGGAAAGACGCAATGTTGTTAAAATAATAAACAAAAGTTGAAACATAGTATAATTAAATATATACAAGGAATAGTATAAATATGTCTGAAGAATATTTTCAATATATCAAAAAATATAATAATATTTTCTAGAAGAATGCTGGGAAAGTGACTGAAGTTAACATAAGATTAACATGAATACGATTTACATAACATACAAAAAATGTGTTATAATTGAGATAAAAATAAATAATATAAATAGTGAGAATACGCAGAAAATTTGCCAAGAATTATCGGTGCTTTACGTTAGGGGGGTACAACTCCTTGAAAAAATGTTAATTGATTTGATAAATATTATAAAATTTGCATATACTAAAAAATCTGCAAGCATCAAAATAAATCACCGCAATTTTTTAAAAATTAACTTCGATTTTTCTTCGAAAAAATCCAAAGCAATATAAAAAAAATTAAATCATGTTAGGAACATAATTAAAGTTGTAGTTGCTTTTGTTTTATAGTGTTACAAAGAAAGCTAAGTATTCTACTTTTTTTAATTAATTAAAAAATGAATATTTGCTAATGATTATGATTTTTTATTGATTATTGTAGTTGATTATGATATATTAATTATTCATAAAATTATGAGATGATTATGAAATTTCACAAATCTTAAGAAATATAGTGGATTCTTAGCTTTTTTGAAGATCTGAGGAAACAAATAATTTTTTTTCTCTCTATTATGTTGTCATCACGCTGTAAATAACCGTGGAAAAAACGACTGCCATAAATATTAATGATATTCTCTGTGGCTTTGGAGTATGAATTAATTGAAAATATTAAAAAAAAAGTTTTAAAAAAAATGAAATCTTTTGTAGTAGGTCTTGGAGTTCACACTGTTTAGCTTTTAGAATAGTGGATTCGTTTAAAACTCACAATGTGTTTGATCTCGCAATGCGGCAGGAAGGAGCGAGGAGTTCGCGGTTTTTTTTAAATGTGTTTCCTGTGAGCGCCGATTAGAGCCGGTCAAGTGTTTCTCCAGAGGGTGGGTCGTCAGCATTCTTTTCAGTCTAAAATCCTTGTAGATTTATTTCTTAATTAAAATTTTAGTTATTTATTTTCTACGTAAAATAATAAATTATAAAATTCCAAAAAAAAAACTTTTTTTTTATTTACCATAAAGTAATTTGCAAGAAGGTAATAGTATAACATTCACTGAGGAAAATACCTTTGCAATTTGAGTTACAATTACTATTTGTTCACTTGAATTTTTAAAAAAAATATTTCCCCTTTAAAAAGTAAGAAATAAACATTTTTGTTTAGCTCGGAACATTTTTTGCTTTAATTATAATCTGCAATTTGTTTAAATTAATATACATAATACTAATTTAAAATAATATTTAAATTTAAAAAATTTCATTTTAGTTTCGCTAAATTTTCAACTTTTAAAAATTTTTTGAAGCATTTTGTACAATTAAAAACAAATCTATTAAAAAAACGTTTGCGAGCAAGCTTATGCCATATCAATTGTTTAGTCTACACAGATGTGAATTCTAATTATCAACTAAAACTCGATGATTAATAAAAATTTATCATTTATGACGTCTGAAAATATAATACATTTATTCATTTTACTTTTATATATGTATTGCACTTTTATATATTTACGGTTGGGGGGAAGTAAGCTACAATGAAAAATGGGTTTTACAGGTGCTTTATAGTTTAAATCTTTGAGTTTATTATTATTTTTTGCATGAAAAATATTTTTATAGGACATCCTGAGTTGTGTTTTTCATGAGTGTATCAGAAATATCGAAGGATTTACTTGGTTAATCTGCATCAGATGCCTTACAATCAGATGCCCTAGAAATTTTTAAATTACTGTTGTCATGCGTAAAAATTTCACCTTTGAAAAACAGTTACGACTTATTGAGTAAAAATTTGACCTCGTTAATCGTTCCAGAGTAATAAAAAAATTATTTTATGATGCAAGCGTAATAATCAAGAGAATTATTTAAGAAACCTTACTTGAGTGACAAAGTTACTTTAAAGCAAAAATTCGGTTGTAATCTAATGACATTTAAAAATTTATCAGAAGTAAGGATGTTTGTTCTGATTTTACCAATCCAGAAAAATCCCTCAGGTGGGTTTTCTTTTTAGAAAGAAAGCATTTGAATGAATAAAAATTTTTTTTCAAAAAATGTATTTTAAATACTGTTTCCCAGAACTGAAAATCTTGTTAGAAACAGTGTTAAATAATTTCTTTGAAATACAATTAACACAATTAAATCATTTTAATCCTATTTATTAATGCAGTGAAACTTATTTTAAGACTGAATTTAAAAAACTCATTATTATTTATTTATTATAAACTCAAATTATTTTACTTTTCCACTTTAAACAGTATCTAACTTAATAACTTTTCTCTGAACTCTGAATACTTTTAATTTTCTCTGAACTCTGAATTCTCTTAAATATTTATCTCTAATATTTTAGTATGTGATTCTCTAAAATTTAGCACCATAATTTATAGAACTACAAAGTTAGTAATATCTTCTCTTATGGTGTGATTAAAAATAAATAACAAAAATTCCAAATATTTACCATCAGAATTATATTGTCTTATAATATTTAAGAACGTTAAAAGTTAGTACGATGAATTTTGATATAGTAACTGAATTGATTTGTAATTAGATATAATTCCTTGCAGAACGCTATATATTTCAGACGAAAACTGTTAAGAAATAAGAATTACCACTCTAATTAGTAGTATCTGGGAATATAAGAACTAAATTAATGAATGATTGGTCAAGTGAATTTGTAAATTTGCAATTCAGTTATGAATCTTAGAATCTGGAAAATAATTGGTATATTATGAGTCGGAGAATCAGTGAATACGCAACTAGACTAAATTGTGATTGAGCAAATCAATGAATAAGTTAATCACTGAATGAGTTAATCAATTGAATCAATTTGTAGATAATTATACAAAAGAAAAAGAAATATTTGTCTGACAAAAATCGACAACCGCTATTTTTCGAATGTTTTTTTTTTCGCGTGATAAACAAAGTGCGAATAGTTTTTTTAAAAAATTGTCGAGAAAAAATCAATTTTATTGAAAAAAGTAATTATTTAATTATTTTTTTATGTTTCCTAACTATTCAATAACCATTACCAAATTACTATGTAATAACCATCCTAGAGGCTTTGATTTATGAATTATAATATTGTATTGTGTGCAAAAAAAAATAAACGGACCACCTGAATACTTTTTGATCAGGTCTTCTATTTCAAGGATTTAATCTTAATGGTTTCAGGAAGTGATCTAAAATATGTAGTTTAATCAGTGCAAACGATATAGCAAGTTATGAAATCAGATACAAAACCGTATCTTTTCTGAATAAACATATCCTTTTTTTCAACGAATTCTGATTTCTAACACCTTAAGCATATGGGGACCTATTTAGAAATACACTGCAGTTTTTCTACAGAACTGAAGTTGTTTTGTTGTTTTTCTGAAGTTAACTGCCGATTTTTTTTATTGCATTCTAACTGTAAAAGCAGAGCACTTATTTAGCAGCTAATGTGAAGTAATTTATCAGTAATTTATTTTTAAAAAAAAAGAACTTTTAGCTCTTTTCACCAAAATTACTGTAGTTTAAGTGAAATTAAAATGCAACTTTAAAATTATAAATCTAAAAAAAAGAAAGAAAACTTAAAATATGTAGCTGTGCTGCAGTAAATTCGAAGTAATTATGCAGTCATTGTCTAAAAAGGTTGGTAAATCAACTTTTTATAATGTTTACGTCTCTTTTTCTTTCCTTCTTTTTTTTTTCTTTTTGATTATTTATTAATTTCTTATCTTTAAGAAAAAATTCTAAGCATATACTGTAAAATCGAAATAACGTACACTGTCTAGATTCATAAAAGAAAAATTCATAACATACATACTTGACTTAACTGTAATTTTTTATAGTTCAGAATCGTGAAAAATATTATATATTACATTTACAATCAGAAATCAGTGAAAAATATTATATCTTGCATTTTAATAGTTTATGGTTATGAAAAATAGCATGAAATATCAGGGTCTTTTTCTGCGTTAAAGGTAAAATTTTCGAAGAGCGGCTCATTTTCCAAACAATAATTCTTCAATTTTGTACTCATTTGCAGTCATTAGATCTAAGAGAAACAGTTCGCCATTGTTGAAATTTTTTCACTTTACAAAATCAACTATTGATAAATTTTGAAAAAGAAATTTCAAACAACTTCTCTTCAAGATTTTATATTTTCATACAAATATAATTCTGATAACTGACAGATTTTTTTAGTTACTATTAGACTATTTTTTATACTTAAAAAATACCAAAATATATTTTTACTCGTAATTAATACGTCTATATATATATATATATATATATATATATATATATATATATATATATATATATATATATATATATATATATATATATATATATATATATATCTATATCTATATATATATATATATATATATATATATATATATATATCTATATCTATATATATAATATATATAAATTCTGCTTTTTTTTAATTTTAAAAAATGAGAGAAAAAATCCTTATTTTTACTTAAAAATATAAATATTTCTCTGTGTAAACTTCCTAACCATTGACAATAATAGATAAACAGCGCTTTTCAACAATTATTACATATATTTTGAAATTATTCTTTAAAAAAATGTATAAACCTCAAGGACACTGTTGCTCAAATAAATAAATCTAAAAGGAAGAAAAAATCCCTTTAATTTAAAAGGGCACATATGTAAAAAAAATGAAAATAAATAAATAAAAATGAAAAAGAATGAAAGGAATATGTTAACACCAATAATTTCTGGCATTGCTTGAAATTTGCGTTCAATCCAATTCTATGCGGACTACATTCTGTAACTCAACAATATTCCTTTTGATAATTAAATTAAGTTTATAAATTTTTAGAATGAAACAAAGTAAAACTTGCAATTTTCAACTTGTATTTGAAAACAGATTTTGTGCATTCCTGGTTATTTTGTAAATTTCGAATACAGTTTCGAGTCCTTTTCACAGTTCAATTTATTTTTAAAGCAGTTAAATTGACATTTCATTTATTATTTTTAAATTTAAAATCTCTATTTGTTACATAAGCTAGAAGTTGCTTATTATTTTATTTTTGTTCTTATTGTGGCATTCAAATAATACATTCAACATTCGAGCAAAAAAAATCAGTGTAAATGATTTTCCTAACTTCCCAACATAATAAAAAAAATTATATATATATATATATACATTTATTTATACAGTTTTAAGTAGTAAGAAAGTACAATAGAATTCTCTCAAAATAAAAATCACTTTTCAAAGGGAGCATTACATGTGTTCTTTTTCTGTAAAAGCGCGGGAAAGCAGAAAGAGTGGGAATTTCTGGGAATCATCTTTTCACGAATTAGGCAGGGCCCATTTTACGTGACCATCCGGCAGCAGCCTTTCTTTGCCCCAAAGCATAGTGGGGGAGAGACTTCCCTCCCTTTTCAAAATGAACCGTTAAAAGGAAGGGTCAAGCCCATAAATAGTATAAGGACAGTGACCTTTCTGCAATAATTAGGTTTAGTTATCTTATCTTACTGGTTTAATTATCTTATTTCTTAAAATATCTTTTATTTTAATTTATTTACATCTTATCTTATAAATAGTGTTTTATTTAAAAGGATATAAATTTTTTTTTTTCAGAATGAAATAAAATATAAAGAAGTAAAGTTACCAAGTAATTAAAAAAAAATTTCCACTATATGCAAGGCAATGCACGAAATGAAATTTAGTATTTTTGTCTCTAAATTTGCATTCTCTAATCAAAAGTATTATATCATATTCATATTATTTTGAATCATATTATCATATCATATTATTTTGAATAAAAATCATTTTTAATTAAAATAATATAAAATTTCTAAAAAAAAAAAAAGTTGCAAATAATCTCACAGAAATTTACACTTTCAACCAAACCTTGAAGCATGTATAAGGGCTTGAGTTTCACATTCTAAGGAAGCAAAAATTTAAATGTTTTTAAAATTCCAATAATCAGGAATTATTTAGCAGCTACTGTTAATAAAAAAAAAAAGATGTTTATATAATGTAAAGCATATGAAGAAAATTTGAAAACCCTGAGAAAAAATTTAAATAAAAAAGAACGTACAATACATCAAGTAAAATGCTAAAACTTTTCCCTCAACGAAATTATCATATTTTAAACTACAATAAGATAACCATATTTTTCTTTTGAGCCGGACTTATTTATTTCATACTTTTTTCATTATTTTGTATTAATTTAGGACAAAATAAGTGAGCATTATAATATCGTTCCTTTTAGCCTTTTAATAATATTTGGTTGTAAAAAACAGCATAAAACACCAGTAGCTTTTTCTATCTTAAAGGAAAAATCTTCCGAACATGGCTCATCTTCCAAACAATAATTTTTCAATTTTGTACTGAATTAAAGTCATTATATCTAAGATAAACAGATAACCATCGTAGAAATTTTTTTACTTTGCAAAATTAATAATCCATAAATTTTTGAATATGAATAAAATGATGATTTTATATTTTTAACCAAATATAAATCCAATAAACTAACTTATTTTTTTTAGTAACTATTAAACTGTTTTTTATACTTAAAAAATACCAAAATATATTTTTGATCGTAATTAAAGAGTTAGAAATATTATATACATAAGAGACACCGATGTCCCATCTGCATTCCTAAATTAAATTCTTGAATGAATTTAGTATTAACATAATTTATCGTTTTATTTAATATTTTTATTTGAATTTTTTTATTAATCCTTTAATCTCTTTTGCTTAATATTTGTTCACGTACTATTGCTAAAAAAAACCTGGTTAAAGTCGTAAGATCTTGCTGTAATATAATAATTAGCAAAAATTTTAAATTTTCGTGATCTTTGTGTGTTTTTCGCTATCTATATATTACACTAACTAATAAGATGAAAATAATTATAGTTACATGATGATTATTAAAATAATTTTTAGATTTTGGATAATTTAATAAGACAATTTTAGAAATGTTTACAAAAAATTGGTATGTAATTCTCTAAAGTTAAAAAACAACAAACTATTGAACGATCAAATTAGTGAGATCTTCTCTTATATTGTTTTTAACTCCTTAAGGACGGAAATCGCGTGATTCTCCCTTCACTGCTTACGATATCAAAATTTTCTCTCTCTAGCAGCCCAAAATCACAAAGAATGAATTTTAATACGATAGACTCATTACGTAATGTATTCGCATGTATACATACTCTTTAGTACGTATACTCTTGGAGTATTCCGGGTTGTAAAAGTTCTTTCGCATTTTGAATTCGGTTAATAATCAATATTTAGATTAAAAATTATATTGTCTCATGTGGAAAAATCGCAAAAGTTTTTAGGTATTTGTACGATTTATAATAACAATATTGATTTCTAATGATCCTTGATTCCCTAATATAACACCATTTCTTTCAGTCGAAAGTTATTTAACAAGAGGCATTTTGTATTAGTAAGTGATTGATCAATAAGAATAAATAAACTAATTACTATAATTTAGGAATATAGGAAATGAATTAATGAATGAGTGATTAGATGAACCGATAAATTTGCAATACGGCTATAAATCTGTGACGAAATCTATGTATTTCTGAATTGGAGAGGGGTCAGTGGCTCGTATTGGGCAAAGGAGTGAATCTGTGATTAAGCTAATCAAAGATTAAGCGATCAGTTTAATATTAAATCAATTTGAAAATAAATAAATAGAAAGACTATATGTATATCTTCAAACGAATTTGGGAGACCGCAAATTTTCTTGAACATATTTTTATAACTAATTCCGCTAAATAAATTCACTAAGTTGAGTCGCAATGAACTTAGATAATAGTTAAAAGCTAACTAGAATGTTCTAATCGCATCGCTAGAAAGTTATAATTTCATCGTCGAATCAACCGTTAATGAATGTAGTTTTTAAAATAAATTGAAATAAGTGGATCATCCATAAAAAATTTCAATTTTAGGTTTAAATTCATTATGGATGAATGTATCATAAATATTAATTAAATACTGATTTTTGCTTAAATTTCTAAATCAGAATCTGAATTGTTCTAACTCAAGCATGATAAAAAAAGTAAATTTAGTGCTTCCTGTAAAGTATATTTAGCTAATTATGAGATCTACTGAAATTTTCTTAATAGTGTTCCTCCGAAATACCTTGTTAGCGAACTCAATGCACGTTCTTAAAGTAACTGATTTTAAAATTGTTATATTTTAATCTGAATTTACTTCAAATTTTTTTAAATAATTCTTAGAAAATTCAAAAATATGTCTGAAAATATCATTTATTTATATTTAGTTTTTTTTTAACTTCTCGTTCATTAGTTCATTGCTTTTGAAACAGTGGTTTCCAACTGGCTGCCCGGGGGCCGCATCCGGCCTGCGAAGCTTTTTTTGTGGCCCGTGAACTGAAATATATTAGTTGCCATTTTTTTGCGGACAATATTCGTAGTAAATATGTTTGGGTTTAAAATACATTTCTCGTTAATAAACACCTAATTTCTTCGTTTCTGTAAAATTTAACATACCAACGGTGCAAAAAAATTTATTTCTCAGGCTTTTCCATTCAATAAAATATTTATTGAAATACAAAAATAATCGTGTATGTTACTCTTTTTTATTCCATTTTTTTTGTATTTTGTGAATGTACTTTAGCATGTGTGTATCAGAAATTTTCTCGAAGAAATTCTCCGATTTAACTTTTTGAAACCACTCATTTTGGACGAAAATATTTACACACACATTTGTAAATTTTAAATTTAAAGTTGTACATTCGCATATTCAGCTTTCAGAAAAGAAATTAATAAAATATTTAAGAGTTTCCTTGATACTTTAAGATACTTTAAGCATTCCTCATTCTTCATTCGCTACTTTGCAGTTGAAAACAACTTTAGTTATGAACATGTTATAAGTTTCATCAATAAAAAATTAAACAGACTTCTTAACTAAATATTTTAAAAAATGGCAAGAATAAGCAAATAAAAAAAAACTAGAAATCATGAGAACAAAATATCCGTGATGCGCAAGTAACTCCAGTTTTATAGGAATGGTACTGGCAATGTTGTCTGCATTGCGCGCCGACCACCTTTACTTCCCAAATAAGTTTATTTTTATTGATCTGAATCTGGATGAGCTTTCATCCGCAACCGAGTTTAGTGCCCTAACATAAGCAAAATAATGGGGAAAAATTGAAAAAAAGTATGGTATTTGAGAGTTGAAAGGAAGTATCTTAAATTTTAGCAAAATTGAATTTTTAAAAAGTCTATTTTTAAAAGTCTATTTTGCCGTATGAGTATTAATTTTCTTTCGAGTTGTCATATTTCTCGGAACAAAAAGGTATGAAAAAATTCAGCATCTAAACACGAAATATATATATATATATATATATATACATTTTTTTTGCAATAACATTTAAATAAAATGTAAAACACAAAGTATAAACATCTCCTAATTAAATGTTTTAAAATTTAAATGACTTGGAACAAAGTAATTCAGCAAAAATGCATGCTATGCGATATTTTCTACTGAAGGTCCTCGATTAGCTGTGTAAAGTGTGTATGTTGTGTATCGAAGTCCTCGCTTACCTTGCAAAATTGCATACTTCGAAAAAATAAAAATATTTCAAATTTGAGCATTAAACTATTATCTACCATGTATTAGAATATATATACCCAAATTTTATCAAAATACACCCATTATTAACGGAGGTCCTCGCTCGCGGGTACTGGCACACACGTCCCCGGTTGCAGGTTCTTGCGTACCTGTGTGTGTGTGTGTGTGTGTGTGTGTGTGTGTAATAACACACACACACACAGGGCTACAACCCTGTTATCAGTGTTGTATTTATTTTGAAATAATGCAGTCGTAAGCCATCATACGTTCTAAACAGGTTTATTTGAAGGTAGGCTGGTATTGATAACAGTTCACGTCCCCACTCCTGCAAAGGAGGGGGAGTGGACAAGACTCCGGACAATTCCGGAACAGCTTATCAGGATCACATCATGATGAAAAGGACACGCAAAAATTGTGTTCTTACGTTTTATACCAACACAGATTTGAGGTAAAAAGGCACACTTCGTACATTCCTTGTAACCTTACGCACTAAGGAAAATCATTTACTGCTTCCTTATATGGAAGTGAAAGAGGGAAAAATTCTAAAAATAATTCTTCCTTTGAAATATAAATCTATTTATATTTCAATGGTATGTTTTCAGCCTTGAATTCCCAAAATAGAATCTCTCTACGCTTATTCTTTAACAAAGAAATTTAATGAAAACGAAAGAGTTTTAATTCTTTTATTAATACAAAAGTATTTAATTTTTGTAATACATCCCCCCCCCCAAAAAAAAAATTTTGGTAAGCCAAAACAAAAAAATTTAGAATACTTTCAATTTAAAATTTTTAGGTAGGTACGACTGTTCCTTTTTCCCCCACTACAAACATTTTTTCAATTATGTGAAGAAGAAAAAAACAATTATTTACAAAGACAAAAATAACAACATGATAATGCACTTCATCTGTTTAGACAACTAAACAGAAAGAAAAATGAAACATGTTAAACTATTCTACGAAAATTTTCACAAAAAAAATTTCACACAAAAACATACAACTTTTTTTGGAAACTAACTGGACAACAAGTGTCATTTAATCAGAATTTAAGATTCTGTGTGGTTAAATGATTTTTTACTTGATGAAATATAACTATTCAACTAAAATTTTCAAAACATTTTTCATACAAAAATATTCAAATTTTTATGCAAATGAACTGGACAACAAGTGTCATTTAATCAGAATTTAATTTCAACATTTGTGGTTTGTGATATTTTTCTTTGATACATGTACTTTTTCAAAATTTTGTTTACTTAAATTTCTTTTCATTTATTTTGAAATCAGTTTCTTGGTCATTCTTTCTTTTTCCTTTCATTTTTTGTTTTTGTTACCTTTTACCTATTTTTTCGTCGATATTCACCTGATAATGAACGCATCCATTACCTAGATCTATCTTCGAATCATTTGAACTTTCTGGACATTCTTTCTTTCTATTTTTTCGATGTTTACTTTTACTGAAACATCCTTAACATTCATTTTTTCGATGCTTATTTTTTTTGAAACATCATTAACTTTTCTTTTTTCGATGTTTACTTTTTTTTTAAGAGTCTCGGTGCTGCCATGTAATGTGGCAGAAACTAGACGTCCAAATTAACATGAACAACGGTATCTCACCCATTGTGGTGGTCCTGAAAGAGTGGATACCACCTCTGGAGAACGCACTAGGTCTGCTTATCGGCAAGACCGATTGTGCAGCTCATTGGAAATAAAAAAAAATTAAAAAAAAACTTTTTTTTAAACATCTTTTTCATCATTTTTAACCTTAACAATTTGAGAATTCTGCTGTTTAATGTGCAAAGATAAGTTGTCACTTTTAGAATTAGCAGAGATGATCAGTCTCTTACCAAATAGAATAACAACTGGCCCGACACAATCAATAAACAAACAAAAATCCCTGCAAGTCTACAATCCTACTTAAGCATATGGTAAATCAGTATCAAGTATAAAAACTTAGCTGAGTTAAAAATTTCGCTTGTCGTAAAGGGAAACTCACAAATTTTGTTAAGTGTTAACTGTCCTTTTGTTTGGGTAGCATATAAGTTTTCACATTTTTAGAATAGGAATATTTAGTTTTGACCAAGTCCGAAAAAGTAAAAGAATTACAAATTTCTTTAAGTTTATTTGAAAACTTCATCGTTAGGTTCAAAAGAAAGTTCTGAAAAATTTAATTTTTTATGTGGTTAAATCAAAAAAATCATTAGGAAACAAAAGCTTCTGTGTTGGTATAAAACGTAAGAACACAGATTTGAGGTAAAAAGGCACACTTCGTACGTTCCTTGTAACCTTACGCATTAAGGAAAATCATTTACTGCTTCCTTATATGGAAGTGAAAGAGGGAAAGATTCTGAAAATAACTCTTCCTTTGAAATATAAATCTATTTATATAAATTTGATAATATAATAATATAATGATAATCTGATAATATAAATTCTATAAATATAAATCTGTTTTCAGTCTTGAATTCCCAAAATAGAATCTCTCTACGCTTATTCTTTAACAAGGACATTTAATGAAAACTAAAGAGTTTTAATTCTTTTATTAATACAAAAGTATTTAATATTAGTATAGTAATAATTATTTGTATTACATATATATATATATATATATATATATATATATATATATATATATATATATATATATATATATATATATATATATATATATATATATATATATATATATATATATATATATATATATATATATATATATATATATATATATATATATATATATATATATATATATATATATATATATATATATATATATATATATATATATATATATATATATATATATATATATATATATATATTGGAACAAATTTACTTACTCCAGTGCTTTTAAAAATCTTTCTCCAGTCCAAGGCAAGCGATAAATAACTTCTTCTATTATTTCATGTTGATTTGAATTTGAATAGGCAGTTGAAGTGTATACTAAAGCCTGAAATTTAAGGCTAAAATATATCTTGTCTTCTTAACTTCTAGAAACTGTATATTAAATTCTTATTGCAAATGAAAGATATTCTTACCTCTAATTTCTTTAATTTCCGCGCAAATTCTATCACATGTTTCACACCAATGGTATTTTGATTTGCTGTATATCTGTAAAATTGATAAATTATTGCAATAAGTGTGTTTCAACTTATTCTATGAATCTACGGTGAATATAAATAGAAGTGGCACCTAAGCTATCCTATATTATTAAACTGTTAAGATGATTTTTGTATGTCGAACTAGGCGAATGTCATTCTGAGCGATACTATTCCTTATTACCAGATTGAAAATTTCATTCCCATGAAAAATATTCAAATATGAAATAGCTGTCGACATGTTACAAGGGCTTGAAAATTAGACGCCCATTTTTAAGATTTGCCAAGAATGAATGTAAAGAAAAATTTATTTGACATTTTTAAAACACTCTGCCAATGAAAAATCGAAGAAATAAAGAAATAAAAGTGAGAAACAAAAAAAAAAAACACAAAAGCTGAGAGACAAAAAATATCAGAAAAAGCAGAGCAAGAAAAATTACTGTTCATCTTTTTTCTCTCACGGCTCCTGTGGTCTTTTTAGCATTGTTTCTAACCTTTATTTTTTCCTTTTTCGTTGGCAGCTTTACTTTTGTTACTTCAAATCTTTGTTTTTTACATTCACATCTGGAACATCTTGAAAATAGGCTCCGAGTTTTGAAGCGCTTGAAACATGTCGACTGTTTTTTCATATTTATATATTTTTGAAGCGAATGTTTTCAAACAGGAATTATCTTACCGCTTAAGTTTATTGGAATTATTTATTTGAGACTCTTTCTTATTAAAAACATCAATTGCAGTTTATTGTTGAATTCTAATTTTTTTTTCTTAATTATTAAATTTGTTATCTATATATATATTTCTCTTACACGGCGACAAAAAAAAGCTTCATTACAACTCCCCGAATGGCAACGCTAGAAAATCGACCAATGATTGCCTCTAAAAATGTCACATGCCAAATCTAGCTGAGATGGCACAACATATAGCGCTTTTAAAAACGGAAACGGAAATAACCAGAGAGAGTATAAGCTAGGCAGAAGTGAGTAGTCTTTGTCGATAGATCTCTATTTTTGTATTTTGTCGAAAGCGTTTTTTTTTCACGAATTTATTTGACGATTTTTAATTTATATCACGAATTTATTTGTTTATGCAGGTTTTTCCATTGCAATTCACTTATTTAAATTTTTAATAGACTTAATTATACCCAGAATTTTAACCTTTTTAAAGAGATATCAGTTTTAGAAATTTTATCTTAAGATTTTATACTATAGCAAATCTCTAATAGGTTTAATAATTTACATATCATTTATTTGAATTCAAATTTATTTTAATGACTTAGTATTTACTAAAAAGATGTAATTTTTTCTTAAAAAACAAAGTTGTTATATGGATTTGAATTATTGTTTTGAATTCTTAGAATTTTGTGCATTTGCGATGTACCTAAGTTAGTAGCGAGTGAAGCGAGTACAAATAAAACATACAAATTAAAAATGGAATTTGAAACATCGGTTGTCAATTAATGAGTTATTAATTATTAAACTCGCCTTAAAAAATACCACGTGTGCTACTCTGAAATCCCAAAAATTGCAACAGCAAGGAGCTATGGGGTAAGTTTTTAATGTCAAGTTCGAGATTGAGAATTATTTAATATAGGATATTTATGTAGGATATTAGCCTATAGTTATTTAAGGTTTATTTAAGGTTGAGTTAGGTTTATTTAAAGTAATATAGAATGTTTTTTTTTTTTTGCAGTTCCAATTTTTTTTAAAAGTTCTTGTAAAATGATGTACTCCTTTTAACATTTTTTTTTACATCCTGCTTAAAACAATGACAGTGTATCCTTTGTTGCGAAAAAAGTAGAGAAATTTTATTTCATTTTACCAATCCCAGCGTTCCTTCTGATATATTTTTTTCCTTGGAAGACCATATTTAAAGAAGAAACATTAATTTAGCAAGCAATTGTTATGTACATTATTTAATGAGTAAGAACATTTTATTAATATATTAATAATAACGAAATGAATGATTTCCTGAAATTGTAAGTCATCAACTGTGCACAGGATAAGAAAAATATTTAAACTTTGGAATATGGAATGTGCAAAACAATACGAAGCAATAAAGGAGACGTGAGTTCAAATATCGAAAACATTTAACCATAACCTTATATTGAATAGCAATTCAAATTGAAAACGTTTTTAACTCTCTTGAGACATTTAAATTTTTTTTTTTTAAATTCCAATAGAAAAATTTTAAGATTTATATCTGGTAACAAATCTCTCTCTCCCTTCCTTATTCTCTCACTTATTTTTTATTTCATTTATTCATCTTTTTTTAATCCTTGAGATCAATTTAAACGCGATCTTATGAAAAGAGGATCTCGAGAGATATAAATAAACTTTTGAAGCAAAAAAAGTTTCAGGAAAAGCATTTCAGCTTGAAGTAACCTATTTTAAGTTCATTAATGAAAAGACTCTTTTTGCACATCAAATTTCAACTCTGTAAAAGAGTTTCAGTGGACTATAGATCGCGTAGAATAGTATTTTTACAACCAATTTAACGTTTGATTGTTCTTAAAAAATATAATCGAGTCTTAATATTTTTATTTCCTTTTACTCTTTGTACATTTTCTGAGAGATTTTGTTAATTAATAAGTTAATGGTAACAAAACAAAATATATATCAAAGTTAAACACCCAAAACAGCAGTCTCCTGCAATTTTCTTGAATATACAGAGAGAAGTAAACATGAAGTTGAAAGTAAAAAATTTTCATTCATTTTACAACTCATTTATGAAAATATTCTTCAGAAATTGCTTTTGATAATTTTTGGTACTCAAATAGCATTATCAAATAATTGAGATATTTTATTAAGTTCAATATGCAATTAAATATTTTTTTAAAAAAATGATATAAACCGTATTTAAGCAAGAAAAACATTGTAAAAAATTAATCATTTTATAGCCATGTCGATAATTACATCGAGTGCAAATCTGTTACACGAGGCCAAATTTCAACAACGTCACATATTCTGGATAAGCTTATAAAAAGTCGTATTTAACTAAGTCTGATTAGCTTAACTAAGTCTGATTAGCTAAAAAGAAAAAAAAATTGGAGTAAATTACTTAGACATCTCGAAGTTGTGAGATACCTAATTACGAAGTGAGACTTGTTCTGCTGAGGACAAAAATGATGAAATTTTTGTTGAAAAAACTAGCCACACACATGCACATATAAAAGATTTTTGATTTTTAAAAAAATCCAGACAGTCCTGCTTTTTTTAACTAATGTAACGATGGTAACTTTAATTGGCTAATGCAATAGAATGTTTAGAAACTATTATAATTTGCAAATATAATCGTGTGAGCTGACAACAAGATTATATCTTTTCGTTATTAAGTTTTCTTGCCTTCTAGGTTCTGTTTCTTTTTTTAAACAAATTTTCTATTTTTTTTTTTGTTTTCTTCTTTGTTTTTTTATCGTTATATATATATATATATATATATATATATATATATATATATATATATAAACACAAGGAAAAATAAAATAAACTAGAAAAACTTTTAATGGGAAAGCGTAAAGATCTTCATCAGGACACATCCTTCACAATAAATGCGATATTTCTGAATAAAAAATAATTATCCTAAGATTGAAATTACTCTTTATAATGTGTCTACATCGCTAATAAATAAGAATGCAGTTAAAAATGAGTATGAGATAAAAGAAAGCAGGAAACAAACTTACCGGAGTGTAGCAAAAGTAAACATTTTTTAAAGATAGATGTACTAATTTAACATTGGTAATTGCAATTACATAAATTTTCAGGCTTGTGTGCTCAAAATAGGCTTATAAACCTTCGTCAAGTAGAAGAGGACAGATAGCACAATAGGAGAGACAGCACCAAATAGACTACTAATTTAACAGTTAACAAAATTTCGCGAAGGAAGAAAAGAATAAAAAACAGTGCTTATAGCTTAAGGCGAACAAAATTATTTTTAAAATATATTTGGTAGCAAAAATACGAAGCAAATAGCATTTCAGTGCTGCCATCCATAAGAAAAGTATAGTTTATTTGGTTTATTCCAGTTAATTAAAATTATTTGGAAAATGTATTTAACAGAACCCTTAATAGGAAGAAAATTTAATGAATAATATAAAATGCATAAATAAGCAAATAAGCTTTTTTTTTACTTTTTTAAATAAAAAAAAGACATTTAATAATCACATTCAGGTAACCGTTGCAGTTTTAATTACAGACTTAAATCAGGAATAAACCATTTAATTGGCATCCCATCTTTCATACAGTGACTGTTATAAATCAGAGTCTGCATACAGAATACAATGGATAGAAAGTCGTTTATAGACTTTAACCTTCTTCCATACATCCTTTTATAATTTTAAAGTATACACGAATTATTTGCATTCATCGTTTGTGGCTGTTTAATAACCAGAACCCTTTCCATTCTTACAAAAAAAAAAATAGTTGCAAAAATTAAAAATGAACTGTTTATTATACTGGACAATTTAAATTAAATAATTACAGTAATTTAAAAAAGGCTACAATTTACTTAGAAATTTACTTAAAAAATTTCACTAATCAAATATAAAAGGTCACACGTCTAAACTATTCCAACCAGTGGCTTTAGGAATAGCTTATCATAGTTAATTCCTACGTTAGAAATGAATCAGAGCTAATTCTAAAAACAGAAAAATTAGACTATAAAAAATTAATGTTCTAAGTTGGTTAATATATTTTTGAAATAAAATTTACGAAATGAACTAGGAAAATAGC
Organism: Parasteatoda tepidariorum; assembly: GCF_982258835.1. Taxonomy (NCBI): domain Eukaryota; kingdom Metazoa; phylum Arthropoda; class Arachnida; order Araneae; family Theridiidae; genus Parasteatoda; species Parasteatoda tepidariorum. The sequence goes on from NC_141761.1 coordinate 64,691,684, forward strand.
CATTAATTAAATCTGTTTTAATTTTATCAGTTTCTTTTACAAACTCCTCATAGTTTGAATTACTTTAAGTGGAAAGTTAAAATAATTTATTTTCTCATAAAGTTTATTTGTAATTTTACTATATTCATTAATATTAAGAGTTAAATCTAAAAAAGTTGCAAAAGAATTACTACTATTAGTTTTATTAAGAATTAATTCACTTTGATATGTTTGTTTAGCTAAAATATAAAAATCATTAAAATTAATAACTAAAAGATCATTAATAAATCTGAGAAAGAATTAATTAGTAGGAAGATTAACATATGATTTCCCGAATCTATATTCTTGTAGAAAAAGAAAAATATTGCGAATATTAGTAATAAAATTATTTCCCATGGTGATACCATTAATTTCTTGAAAAAGGCAGTCATTAAATAGTATATAATTGTTGTTGAGAATATTATGAACTAGAAATTTCCAGATGAATTTGAAGAAGGTCATCAAGAATTTTATTAGTTGGAAGGAAAGTATATTTGTTTTCGAAATAAAAACAATGCAAAGAATAACAATTATTTAAAGTTTTTAGTGTTTTTAAAATCTGTACACTATTTTCAATATTCCAATTTAGGTGATTAATATTTTTACTATGCTTATTAATTTTATTCTTTACTTTTTTAAGAAAATTTTCAAAGTAAATCCCGATTTTTTCATGTTACTGTTAACGCTACTAGCAATAAACCTGAATTTTTTGGGTGTTTTTTTTATGGAATTTTGAATTAGTAAAAATAGAAGGAAAATTGTTAATATAATTTGGTTTAATTTTCAGTCTTTTACAAATAGCATTTATTTAATTAATAATAATAGCACTGTTGATGGTGAGTTTTTTGAGTATTATATTGCTGTAAATTCATTGGAAAAAAGTTAGTTATAAAGTAAAATTAAACTAACAACAAAATTATTACTAGCTTTATCAACAGCTGTAATACGAAATTTATTTTGAATTCTTTTATTTTTTTGTCTTAGTACCGAGTTAAAATTTAAATCTTTACAAAAAACTAATTTGTTCATTTTAATACCAATTTTAAAATCTTTAATGATATTTTCTCTCCATTCAAAAAAAACCTTCAATTGGAAAATTCTGTCTGTAAGATAATTTTAAAATAAACTCATCAAGAATTTTAATAAAAATAGAAATAACCTTATTTTTTGAGGTTGGAAAAGATGGTTTAATTTTATAACCCAAAGACATAAGTTTTTTAATTTTATCGTTATCAATATCTAAATCTCCGGTAACAACACGATTACGAAGATATCAGAAAAAGAAGTATCTTTATATTCATTATAATTACAGAAATAGTTCAAATTATCTATAGCCAAATTCCTATAATTGCAAATTAAATTTTTAAACTTTTTGTATATCTAAAAGTTTATTTACAATTTAGTTGAATAGGAAGAAGGTTTTTATTTTTACTAAGAATTGTGTTTAAGTTAAGATTATTAAAAATTTTATTAGTAAAATCTTAAATTAAATAGTCTAGTTTGGGTATATTTTTGCACTTATAATTATTTTGAACCTATATCTAGCTAGGTCTTTAACTAAGTTTAAAAAATTTGAAATATCTTGTTCTGAATTAGTTTTTATTTTATCTAATTTTAAAAAATTTAGAAGTTTGTTATGAAAATCAAGCTTAATCTCCAAAATCTTAATTTTAGTAGATTTAAATGCGTTAGGTTGATCATAACAATTAATGCATTCATTAACAAAATTTTTGAAGTCATATTTAATTTTATTTTTCTTGCGAGTATTTTACCCTTTTATCTCTATTTTCATTGTAATTTTTAATAAGTTTAGAAAGATTATAAATACCTCATTATTATTAAAAAAATTTAAAATTTATATTGCTGTTTAGACCGTATGGATAAATAGATTCATTAATAATCATATATTTATTCTTAGATTCGAGATGTTTTTTTGAGATTTTAATGAAATCCAAAATTTCTATTGAAATGTTATTGAACCCGAGTTTAGAAAATTGTTTATTCTCAAGGACATATATATATGTGTGTGATATGTGTGTGTGTGTTTGTGTTACGGTGAAACACCGAAATCTGGAGAATGTCCACGTTCACGTAGTCGCTTGGTGTATGTCCGAAATATTTGCTAAATACCCTTTTTTCTGACTCTCACCGGTGAATGTAAACAATCACATAGTCACATTGGTGAATGTCCGAAATATTTGTTATATCCAATTTTATATTAATTTATTCGTTAATATTATTATATTTATTTGATATATTTATTTTTATTCTATATTTTAATAGATACTTACTGACAATAGATTAGAAGAAACATCAGTGTTTGGAGTATCGGGCAAATATATACCGGGCAGTGGCACTTAACCTTAAAAAAACATCAGTGTAGGCTATACCGGGCAAATGTATACCGGGCAGTGGCACTTAACCTTTAAAAAACATCAGTGTAGGGTAAAATATCGAATAAATGTAATTATATCCACGAATAAATTCATATAAAATCGAATGTAATAAATATTTCGGACATTCACCAAAGCATATCTGTGATTGTCGACATACACCGGTGAGGGTCCGAATGTACAAGAATGCAATGAAATATTCGATCTTTCACCGACGTATTTGGTGTTTGTCGACATTCACCGGTGAAAGTCAACAACCACCGATTTCGGACTTTCGCAGTGACATATATATATATATATATATATATATATATATATATATATATATATATATATATATATATATATATATATATATATATAAAGAGAGAATGAATTTAACTACTCTATTATGCTTAATATGTTACATAAATTTAAGGATTTTCTAGTATTTCTATCAACAATAATGAACAGGAATTGTACGCAAATTTATAAATGCAAGTTTCATCTGAGACAAATAATGTATCGAATAATATGGTTTATTGTTAGTCAATTGTATTTAAAACAAAAATATTTTATTAATTGGAAACAAGAACTTAAAATTCTGTATTTTTACCTTAGAGGTTTTGTGAAACTTACAACTGCTGCAATATGAAAGACAATCGTAACTTCTTCAGTAACTTTGGCATAATCTTCATCACTCATTCCTAAATTAGGTTGACTGACATCACCATGAACAGCAATCACTTTTTCTGCAACACTCGGATTCTCCTCAAGAAGACGATGGAACAGCTGTAAAATATGCATTATATTAAAATCCTCATTCAGTATCAGAGACAGTAATACCAGGATGTAGATTTTGGTCAGAATACGCAAGTTATACTGCTTAAAATCGCCAAAATGTCCAAAAATTTCCGAGACTGTCCAAAAAATGTCCCAGACATAGCAAAAAGCATTATAATGCCCAAAAATCTGCAAATGTGAAAAGTGTTAACAGACTAAAAACTTCAAATATACAGTGCGCACAAAAAAATATATCACCTTGAATAACTTTCGTTCTAATGATCGAATTTTCACATACTAAGTGCAATCTTAATGATTTCTGGGGGTGACTTCAAATATGTGCTTCAAATCAAATATAATTAGTGCTGACTATTAACTGAATCCAAGAATCAGACACAAAAATGCACTTTTTGATTAAAAAAGCATTTGACAATCATTTTTTTTCTTTTTTTGCATATTTGGATCCCTGACCCTCAATATGGGAAGGTAGGCAAGATTTCGGAAAAATTGGATCAAAAATTGGGATGCTGGGAAGTTATATATATTTGGCATCGTCCTTAAAAAAGGCCAAAAACTATCTCCCTAGAGACGGAGGATAAATTTAATATAGCTTTACTCTAACTGCGCAATCGACAAGAGAGAAATATTCCGTTGCTAAGCAACTAAGTTGAGAGATCAGAAATGAATGAAATGAAAACTGAAGCCTTTCTTTTTGTGCTGGTTCGGATCGGAAAGGCTTTTTTTCCGTTTTTAAATATTTAATAGTAAAATATCTTGAAGTTTTTAGGCAACAGATTCATTTTTAGTTGATTTCTGCCCAAAAAGCAAAGATTGCTTTCGTATTCCTCTTTTAAAAATAAAATTTTAATCGATTTATAAATTATTTATTATTTTCCAAGATTTTAGTATTTGAACACGTGAACTTTTAATAAAGCATTATTAGTATTTTTAAGTTCTTTTTAACTTCTTTAAATATGAAGATTTTATACTAAAACCTAATTTGCAGTATTTTATCTATATGCAAAGTAGGGCAAATAACGAAAAAGCATCTCTTAAAAACTGTAAAATATCTGGAAAAGACTATAATTCACATTCATAAGGTTTTTATAAAAATCACGATATTTCTTATTAGTGAATGCTACGTGACATTTTAAAAAGATTGAAATATATATGTTAAAGAATAGTGTATAACTCATTTTTAAAGAAATCGTTTCATTCGAACAAATATATGACTTACGCTTTTTTTTAGATGAAAATAATTTGCAAATATCATCCAGACCTTTTTATATATTATGAAACGGATTTTCATAAATTCACCATAAAATGTCTCTTAAGACGTTTAACAGTTACGATCACCAAATAGTGCTGCCATAATTTCTTTGTTTTATTTCTTTTATTAAGAACTTATTTTGCGATTATTATCATCATTGCATACCTATATCTGATACGATAGTCTTCTTTTAAACATAATTCGCAAGATCCTTAAAAATTGTAATAATGGAAGAAAAACTAAGAAGATAAATGTATTTTATTGCCTTCATATTCACCACAACATTAAATGTTCAATTTCAATATATATAACTTCAAACATCTGGTTACAAAATCTTTATTCGAAATTTCGATTTTAAAGTTAAAGATAGCTTCTTTATTTCAATGTAGGTGGTGTCACTATTTTTTAAGTGTTTTAAGGACAGCATGAACCCTGTTGAAATAATAATTTTCAGATGTTTGCTTCTTTCAACATAAAATTCTAATCAAATTAAAGATCAAGAATGATCCAAATGTAACATATTAAACTTCATGGCAAGAACTTCATTGTCTTCAAAAAATATAAAGAAAATAAACTCCCATTCTAAAGATTTGCATGACATGATAATGAAGAGAAAAAAGTGTGATATGAAACAGAAATGTAAAGTTGCCAACGAGAATGCATAACTGAAAGTGTAAAAACCGGGCTCTCAGGGCTCTCTAGACGTTAATGATTCGCGACGTGAATTTTTGAGCATTCAAAACACGTCGACTTTTGTTTTCCATATTTTTTATGGTAATGAAATTTTCATCTTTTTTCTTCAGTTACATTTCATGACACAGTATATTAAATTAAAATACTTAACGCAATATTAAAATTAGTTTTACTTTGGATAATGGTTATGGCTCATAGATTGAAAAAAACATAATAATATATAATTTGTCAAAACTTTCTAAAATATTCAAAGCAGTAAATTGTTTTATTCATTTATTTATTTGTTTTTATTTCATTTCATTTTGTTTTATTTATTTATTGACTGCTGCTCTGAAAAATATTTTCAAGGATATTAAATAATTCCGTCTACAATTGAAATTTCAAGAGTCAAGAAAGACAATGGAATGACCTCTCGCTCCTAGAATCAAGTAGTCAATTATTTCAAACAAGAACAACGTTTCTGCCCCCTTCGAAATTTTTAGAAAATATATTTTTTATTCATCGATCCAAAACCTATTCTAGATATGTTTTTGTGTATACTTAAGGACATATTTCAATAGGATCTTTATTTTACTCTTTTTTCATTTTATTATTTTTTTCTTAAATTCCTCAAGATATATGACTTGTATAAATAGTAAGTATGATGGTAAACGGTACTTCACACTAATTTTCTTCATCTCTCCTGTCACTCTTAATAAAATAAAAGAATAAGTTTAATGCCTAACAATTTTAAAAAGTTTTATTGTTCTAGCTTTTTCAAGCAATTTAATGTTATGTCTGAACAGATTTCAATTATGGAGTTAATTAAGTCATTATTGCGCTTCAATTAAACATAAATGAGACACTAACATTCTTGTCTTCTTACGGCGAGTTAAAAGAACAATTTCTAAACAAATTCTGAAAAAAATTATGATTTCTAAAAAAGTATAAAACTATTCGCTGAACACATTAATTACAGCTATAAAATAATTTGTATTTGGACAAATTCTAACTTTAGAGAAAGAACAGTTTTTTGAGATTTTTAACAATTTTTCGATACTTCAATTTTTTGATTCTAAAAATTGCTTGGTTTTGGTATATTTTTGCAATTTTTTATTTTTGTGTATTTTCTGTTTAACAAACTAAGGCGCATCGAGCATTTTCCTGATATAACAATGTCTTTTGAGCTGTGCTAATGTTGGGAAATAATATTAACTACTTTTTTAAACAAAATTTTTCAACATTAACCTTTTAAAAGGGCAATTTTCCTAAAGTTAATGGTTGAGAATAAGTTATGCAAAATAAAATTGTCTGTCTTTAATTTTTTGTTCGTATAAAAACAAAGCAATCTGTTGCATTTCTTGCTGTGCACACATACGCATTAACTTTTCATTACTCAATAATTTGTCTTCATTTTCCGAATTAATATTATGCTTTGCAAATAGTCAACTGTTTTGAACCGAATAATTTTAAACAGCAGAATGTTTTTAAATTCTTAACAAGATTTGATTCTCAGCCAGCTAGCGATAATTCTAATTTAATTTAATAAAAACTTGACAATAATTTAAAAAGAAATTTCCCTTTAAAGGAAAACCTAAATTAAAGTACTAAAAAAATTGATAAGTATAATGAAGAAATAGTATGCGTGATAGCGTATAGAAGATTTGGAGAAATGATAAAATTTAATTAAGTAGTTGGTAAAATACTTCTACGAAACACGCGCGGACAAGTAATTAGAAAATTTATTTCAGATTAAGACGATATATAAGAGGCTGAGAAATTTTAAGATGCTCTAAAATGTTAACTACGTATTCGTATTAATAATTATAAAATATATATTGAAGAAATTGATAAATATATTATTCCAAATCTATTCATGTGTACGTATACTATTGAAATTGTATCAATTATAGAAAAAACAAACTAAAAAATAAGATTTATAAAAGCTGATGTATAATAACATTTTATCAGAAACATACTTTTATGAAACTTGAAATTCGCTGAATAAAATGTTTTTTATTCAATAAGATGTTTTTTTTAAATTTTCTTACAAAATTGCGAATAAATTTTTAGCCGACTAAAAAAGTAATATATTACTTTATAATGAAAAAAAAAGGATTAGCAATCAGTTATTAGCGAAAAAAATGTGAATGACATTTTACGCTCCGAGCGCGTAAGTCAAGTTTCTCGTAAGGTAAACACGGTGCGCCTTAACTAAAATTAAATAAAATGCTCTTACAGCTAGAAAATTAGAAGAGATCCTGAATTTACAATGTTCTTAGATAATAAAAATCGAAAAATTAAAATATTCTGTGGAGAAATTTTTAAAAAAATCCAATTTGAACATTTTTGCTCACGAAGTACGATATTTCAAAAATGTTAGCATCATTTTATCATTTTGTACTTATAAATAGAAAACAAATAACATATTTGTATTAAATATTCATAATAACCGTTTATAATAAATTTTATAATTATTAGAAGTTTTCTAATTGTTAATTGTAGTCGATGAACCACTATTTAAAAAACAAAAATAATAAAAACTTAATTCGACTTTAACGACACAAGCACTGTGACTTTAAAAACGGCAGCTTTCATTCGTGTGTGTACACGAAGTAGAAAAGCAATTGGACCAGGATAAAAAACAAAACTTCATATCACAGCTCATTCTGTTGATGATTATTTTGATTTTAAGGAATTTTCTTTCGTTTGTATAAAAGGCGATGAAGTCTCGGATGCTCCTGCGCTTGAAGTTTACTGCAAAGATGTTCCTGCTTTTGTTCAGTATGTGAAAAATAAACGATATGTACTGGATGTTCACTTAAAGATGGGTATTGATGGAGGAGGTGGATTTTTAAAAATATGTCTTTCTGTACAATCAAATGAGTTGGACTTCGAGTGCAGCGGTAAGCGTGCTAAGTATGATGATGAGGGGATAGCTGCAAGGGAATTTAAGGATTCTGGAGTTAAACGACTATTCATTCTAGCAGCCGTTCCGAGTGCATAAGAAAATTATAAGAATGTAGATCAACTCATTTCAACTTTGAATATAAGTCCTTTCCACGGCACAATTGCAACCGATTTGAAGTTAGCGAATATCTTAGCAGGTATAATGTCGCACAGCAGCGCAATCCCATGCACTTATTGTTATGCCAAGAAAGATGAGCTAAGCAGCTATGGCGAATTGAGATCCCCCGAAAATGTTTCATCATATTATACAAGTTGGCTGACTGAAGGAAAAGGTCCAAAAACAAAGCGAAAGATTATTTCAATTGCATTCATCCACCGCTAATTGCAACTGTTGGAGGCAAAACATTCCTAGACATTATTCCACCGCCAGAATTACGTCTTATGCTTGGTGTTGTTAACACTGTTTTCACGCATATGTTGAAAGAGTGTGAAAATGAATCGCTGACATGGACGAAAGCTTGGCACGTTCAACGTGAAATCAGACGAGGATGTTCTAAGTTTAAAGGAAATACATGCAAAACACTTTTGGATAAAGAAGAACTTCTGCGCCAGTTTAAAAATCTAACAATATTGAAGTACGTTAAAGTATTTAACGACTTCAAAAAATTGGTTTCTGCATGCTTCAGAAATAATCTTGACCAAAATTACAAAGCTTTCCAAAAGAGCTACATGGACTTAGGTGTCAGCGTTACACCAAAGATTCATGCAATTTTTTTTCACATTGAACAGTTCTGTGACAAAAACGGTGAAGGATTAGCATTTTTTGGGGAGCAGGCGAAGGAGTCCGTACATTTTGATTTCTTAAAGTCTTCCTGGAAAATTAATAAGGTTGCTGCAAATCACCCGGATTATTCTAAACACCTTTCGAGCACTGTTTGTAGATATAATGCTTCACATGTTTAAATTGATGTAATTATAATTAAATTATGTTACATTTTCATACTTTATCAGCAGTAAAATGTTTAAATAATAAAAGTTTAATAGAATTACAACTGAAAAATCATTATTAAATCATTTTTTCCTTTCAATAGATATAAAACAACGCCAGATTTTCCAAAATATCATACTTCGTGCGCAAAAATGCTCAAAGTGGATTTTTTTAAAAATTTCTCCACAGATTACTTTGATTTTTTGATTTTTATTATCTGTTAACATAGTAAATTCAGAATCTCTTCTAATTTTCTAGGAGTAAGAGCATTTTATTTAACTTTGGTTAAGGCGCAATATTTTTCAGGTTCAATATTTTTTTTTAATTGCTTAAAAAAAATATGACTAGCCACGGAAAAAGTGAGAATAACACTAGGGGGATCTCTCGACTGACCAAACTTTATTTCCCAGATTGCAGTTAGTATTTCTAAGTTTAAAAATCTAAATACTTGAAATATATGCTTATTCAGAGAAAGTACATTTTCGTGACCAATTTCATAACTTAATAGTTAGAACCAAATAATTAGCATATTTGAGGTCACAACCATCAACCACTAAGATCGACACTTAGTACGTAAAAATCTGATCCTTCGAAAAAAAGTTATTCTTTTCGTGTGCACTCTACCACTTGTTACGCATTAGTTACAAATTTTATATTTCATGAGAATGGATACAATAATTTTCTTTATAATATATATATATAATAATACACATATATATATATATATATATATATATATATATATATATATATATATATATATATATATATATATATATATATATATATGTGTGTGTGTATATATATATATATATATATATATATATATATATATATATATATGTGTGTGTATATATATATATATATATATATATATATATATATGTGTGTGTATATATATATATATATATATATATATATATATATATATATATATATATATATATATATATATATATATATATATATATATATATATATATATATATATATATATATATATATATATATATATGTGTGTGTGTGTGTATATATATATATATATATATATATATATATATATATATATATATATATATATATATATATATATATATATATATTCGGCGAATGACCGAAATAGGTGGTTGTTGACTTTCACTGGTGAATGTCGACAAACACCAAATACATAGGTGAAAGATCGAATACTTCTATTACATTCTTGTACATTCGGACCCTCACCGGTGTATGTCAACAATCACATAGTCGCTTTGGTGAATGTCCGAAATATTTGTTATATCCAATTTTATATTAATTTATTCGTTGATATTATTATATTTATTTGATATATTTATATTTATTCTGTATTTTAATACTTACTGACGATAGATTAGAAGAAACATCAGTGTTTGGAGTATCGGGCAAATATATACCGGGCAATGGCAATTGACCTCAAAAAAACATCAGTGTAGGGTATACCGGGAAAATGTATACCGGGCAAAATGGTGATTTGCCCTGTATACATTTGCCCGGGCTTGGTGATTTTCTGTGAAGATAAAATTTAAAATTGAGCTGGATTTAAATAACACCGTGATGCAACAACGATTCGTTTATTCTTTGTAAAGCAGAATGCTTATGCAAACAACGTAATTCATCTCATAGGAATCATTATTTTTGAATGTGATGTTTTACGAGTTTGTCAAGAAGTTCCCAGGGAACACTCTAAAAAAATTTCAAAACTGAACTTATTTTTTTGGTCACAAGCTCCAACGTTATTTAGCAGAATTTTTCAGAAATTTATATATTACTTTGCATGAGAATGGTCAGCACATTATATTGATGATTTGGTTGTTTATCTTAAAAGAAGTGCTTATTTGTCTTGAATTCACTTGTTTATTTGTTACAGCAAACAAAACAAAAATAACAGCTAACCTTAGAGTATATATTTTTATTCTAATCGCTGAATTACAGAGCTAATTTTTTCTTGGAGCGATTCATATCTCTACTAAATTTTCACTTCATAACTATTAAGTTTTGTTCTAGTTCTATAAATTTCATTTTTTTTTTAAAAAATAAACTTATATTAACTTTTACCAGCATCTCAAAATCTTAGGAAGGGGGCAAATGCAGTAGCAATAGAAATGCTCAAGCAGATTCAGATTCAACGATACAAAATTTGTTTGCACAGACAGATGCTGAAGTTTATTTAATCCCATTCCTTCATTCAATTAATTATTCGTCGAATAGCCAACCCAATTCTAAGTTTACGACTATCAATGCTCCACACGTAGCCTTGAAATTTTTAGCTTTAACCAGAGGACAAGTGAACTCCTGGATCAAGTTTTGGGAGAAATTTGCCTTCGTGGAGGTTTTTTAATGGAACTCACCCGCATTTGTATTACATTGAAAGGAAAGCATGATAAGACTGAGGTTAACGGGACTCTAACCCATGATACATAGCGTAGATTAGCAGGCTTGCATTTCCTTAAATGAGCTCTGATAAGGACAAAATGATGTCATGTACATATTACAATCGTGTGCAAAGGTGTGACTTTTTCTCAACTGGCTAAATTATACGAATAAATAAAACTAATACTATATTTATACGGTAAATATGGAGTAAACTGGAATAGTCTTTCTTATTGTTACGGTGGTTAATTTAAAATCCAGCGGCCTTTATCAATTCGCTGTCCTTTTTGGAGCATTTCTTTTATTTAAGAAAATACCGAACAGAAGAGCGAGTCTCTAAAAGTCGCTGGATTGGCAAATCACTTACCGATGAGAGTTAGGAGCCCACAAGTGGTATAATTTACACAATTACACCACGTTTTAAATGCGTTATTCCTATCCTCAAACAATTAGTAACTACTGAAGGATAAAGTGGAATATAAGAGAATAATTTGTTTTAAAAATTATATGATACTTTTAATACTATGTGCAAAACTTTTGCTTTTCTTACTCAGGATGTTTAAAAATTACATTGAAAATTTATAAAAACAATGATTTTAAAAATAATGATAAATAAATAAAAATAAGAAAAAAATTTAATTACGAATACATCAATCAGACTCTTTTGCAAAGATCTCAACGAGGAAAAAGCTTTCTAATTTATTTACTAGGGCGTTCTCTACAATGCTTTTTTTAGAAATCAAAAGTTCATAATTTAGGCAACTTTCCTCCATGCATTAGTGTTTTGTATAACTAGACTGATTATATTAAATTTGGCAGGAAGTTATTAGGGGGCTTATAAGTTATTAGGAAGCAGGAAGAATTGAATGAGTTTACTTGGGAAGAATAAGAAGAATTTCTGCTGGTGTAAAGTGAATTGCGTAAATCCACATCTTAGCGATCAGGTAATTGCATGTCAATATAGGATAGTTTCAGAAAGTACTTTTTTTCATATCTTCAACTGATATTTTAAAATATGAAGAACACATTTTTTCTCAAAAATACAGCACAAAAATTAAATTCAGAATAACTGAGTATTCCGCGTATATGCAAACAAACTCGGGACGTCAAAAAAAAAAAAATTGCACCCCGTCAAGAACAGTGTCATTACTCTAAAATGCTGCATTTGAAAAAAATCCACTTAAATAATACTATAAAACCTATTCTGAAATAGACACAAAACTGACGCAACTGCCCTCAGCTATATAAATTGTGAGTTCGAGATTTGAACTTAATGAGGCACTTCATACATATTTTTTATTGACATAATCTCGAAATTGCTGTTTTTTGACTTGTGTCACTTTTCTTGCCGGGGTGCAAAATAGTCACATCAATGCTATGAGGTTAGAAGAGGACCCCAAGACTTCCGGTAGGGTTTATTTGCTTTTTTGTTAAAATAGATGATGAATTAGGTTATACTATTGTCAGGTAATATTTTGATGTCTTTTAGTCATCTGAATTGCAGTCGTCTTCTTTGACTCTAACGGTTTTTTAACTTTTGCAATTTTACTAAATATGGAATTTCACAGTAGTAATAAATTAATTTAAACCATCTCAAGTTGTTAAAAAGGTCGATTCTTATTCAATATCTCGAATACTCTAGCAATATTTGTTACTTTAAACTTATTGCACCATTCAAGCTGCTCCATTTTTTTTCTCAATTCCACAAATTTTATTCAATAAAATTTTTCACAATTGAAGTCATTAATATTAAAAGGGGGTATTTTAACAAAAATTTGTTTTTTTGTTAGTTCTGAAATAGTTTATTTGGAGTTCTAGATAAAATAAATATTATCATTTTGCTCGTTTAACAATGAAATTTCATCCAAAGACTCTTTTTTTTTTAATTTTTATTTAATTTATGGTTTCTATAAAAACTCCTTAAATATGTTTCGTCTTAGCACTTGCTCTTAAATATAATTCATCTTTAGAATTTTAAATAGTTATATAATGTAATTACTTTGATTATATAAGTTACTTGAAATCATTTTTTATAATATTTATAATAAAAATAAATGTATCTATTTACTATTAAATAATTTTAAAACGGAAACTAAATATATTTATCAAAGAATGTCTCATAATCAGATAATATCGGCGATTACTTAGTAATGTAATAAAGGAATAATAATCTTATTTGTAAAATTTTGACCCATATCAAATTCATACAATTACATTAAGGAGAAATGATATATACCTGCCCATGGTAAATATCAATAAATAAATATTCCAAATTCATAGCGAGAAATAAGGAACACTATAATTTATTGGCATATACCATTGTAATTTAAAATAATATTTACTGAGGTCCACCTATGATAAGTTTTTTTTCTGAACTATGAGAATAAACCAAAAGGTAAATCCAGAATCTGGCGAAACAAATGAAGCCAAGCAGACAATGATTATACTCAGGCTTACTCTCCAGCACAAAAGGCCTCGAGGCCACGAATGAGTAATAGCATCGCAATTGAGTCGATGAGCAGCGGAGACAAACAATAGAGGCAGAAGAAGACATGTGCTCAGACCATTCAACTAAGTTTAAACTGGAAAAGAGATCGGTTTCATTAGCTGTTTATATAGCATGCAAAAACACATTTCCATTTCAGGCACATTATGCAAAATAGAATGACGCAAAGATAAACTGAGGAAGTGTCAAAAGCTGAAAACATAAGAGGAGTAACATAAAAACATAAAAGAAATATATTTAAAAAAAAATTCCCTTTTTCACCTAAAATTTCTGTGCATTATTCGAATATTTAGTTTAAATTTAACAAAGTTATTATAGTTATTATTTAGAGTTAATTTTATACTATCCATAATAAATTCTATCAATAATGCTTAAGAACTAATGTTTGCATTTCGTTACAATATCTTCATTAATATTGCTTCGTATCTAAATTTATTTTTTAATAGAACTTATTAAATTTTTAATTTAACTGCTTATTTATTTGCCTTTTTCATACTTAAGATATACAAATAATATGAAATGAATTTCTGGTCCTAATCTGTCTTTCGTGAATGCCTGATTGGGAGGGGGGATGAATATAGTGACCTCTTTTATATTTCTTGTTCATTTTTCCATCATCAAAGAAAAATTCAAAGGGTTCAATTTCATCAAAGAAAAATTTTATTCAAACAATCTCCCCATCTCCATTTCCGCCATGATTATTGATGATGAATGTCAACTCATGATGATGAATGTCATCACATAAAATTGAAACGTCATTAAATGCTAACGATCTGATGGTTCAGGTGTGAGTTGATCTTAATTATAGTCAATTTTTTCTCACAGGAGAGAAGCGGTTGCTGATATTTCGGGTAACTGCGATTCCTATATTACACAAGTATTTTCCAGCAATTTTTCGAGGAGGATGAGGATACGGTTGCGCATAAGATTGACTTACCGGTTTCGTTTCCAATAATTTTCGTGTGATATATCTATTAATGAAAGAGCGTTTATTATAAAAGGAAGCAAAAACAGTGAAAATATTGCATGAAGCTCTGAAAGGTTTTTCTTCATCGAAATCGTAACTAATCTATTTCTTTCCAAATTTCAATGTTTATGTTAAATATTTATAATTCATTTTATATAAAATTTGTATAAATACTCTTAATTATCCTTTTCTATTGAATCTTTTTAAGAATTTAAATAAATTAGAAGTAATAGAAGTAGCTATAAGTGTTTTATAGAAGATTCATTTAAAAGTATTTCATATTTTTGCACACCTCTATGTCTGCCATTAAAATTTATTTGGTGATTTTGAAGTGTTTCATTAGAACAGAGCAAATTAATATATAAACTTTGTTTCCCAGAATAGCTCAAATTTTCTTTTTAATCAGCATTTTTTCAAAATGTTGCATAATTTTAATTTACACCCCATCAGCAATGTTTAAATAAATCTGTTTAATACAGCAACGGTTAAATAAATCTGTTTTATTTATTATGCCCTACCTGCGCATAGAAACCATTAAAATATTTATTAGTTCCAGTCAATTGAAAATATCATCGAATAAAATTCTGATGCACACATTTGTACGGATAATAAGATTTTCAAATAAATGAGTCTTTTTAAAAAAAATCTATAGCTGGAAAATTATTTTGCATCATTGGTTTATTTGCAACATTTCTGAACTTATACAAGTCTAAAAATTTCTACCTTTTTCTGCAATAATATCTTCTTTCTTCCTTCTGGCAATACCCCCTTCTTTGGTCTGAGTAGAATGAAGATACGTTTGATTTCAGGCAAATTTTGGAAAAGAATTCCCAACAAAACCTGCAAGCAAAACAATCAAGTTATATTTCAAACATCTAATGCTTCGAAATTTACAGCTATAATTCTAAAAAACGTGTTCAGTGGAAGAATCACTAGAGTTCCCTGAATCAGGAGTTTCTTTCTTCTCTAGCCAGCAATGATTTTTTTAAACTAGTAATTATACCCATGTCCAAACAATAACTCGCAATTTATTCAACATTTCGGTTATTATTATAAAATTACTCAAGTAAAAATTTCACAAAAAAAAGATATTTTCTTTTCAGTAACAATATATTTAAAAAATTGTAAAAGGGATAGGCACTTATAAAAAATTCCATCAATATTTCTCATAAAAACTTTCAATTCTAACTTTTCCAATGGCGGGGAAAACAATCAAATTCACCAAAGAAGAACAATAAACATCAGAAGGAATCACATGAAGTAAAAGAAAGACCGAAGTCATTTCCCCAGAAACTCTCTTGCACACCAATATTTAGTAGTCTCGGAGTAAAGTCCTTGGAGTGATCTACGGCATAGACTCAGACATTAAAATTAATTACTAAATTTCGTGATTTAATTTTAAGTTGTCACATTAACCAACTAGACAAAAGTATTGACAAATAATTTAATGCTTATATTAAATTTTCAAATAATTCCAAAAAACCACTAAAAATTTCATTTCTCTATTTTACATTATTTATATAGTTTTCAGCTTTTTTTGTCAAATAGTCAGTGATTTTTCTAGCAAAAACAAAACTTTTTCACTAGTATGATTCGATGCTAACATTCTATTTGAGTACGTAGGATTTTTTTTTCTTTTGAAAATAGAACTTTAAAGTAAATTTTACTTTACAATCAGCCTAATATACTTCATAAAATTGCGCTTTGTATAAGCGTTTTGAAAATTAAAAAAATTTTGCATCATGTTATACAGTGCATTTGATTTTTTTTCTCAATTTTGCATATATCGGGCACTACATAAAATTTTCTAGTTCACATATAAGCAAATGAATGAGCAGATTTACAGCAGGAACCGTAATGCTGAAGAAAAAAAAATTTGCAAAAAATGATGCAGAAACTTACAGCTTTTTAAGATTTAGAAATTGGTAGATTTAATATATATTTTTTGAATATTTAAAAAATCTTATCCTTATTACTAACTTGTGAAAATTAATTGATTTTCCTTTAAAGTGCGCACGTCATACAGCCTTAAAATTGTTTGTTTTAATTTTATTTTTAAAAAAATTATAATTGTTCTGTTGGTACTTTAACTCCTTAATCATTAAGGATTCATTGAGTAAATTTGCATTTTTTAGATTTGGATTAGTTTTTGAATTTTACTTGCAAGAATTTTTTCTCATCTTTTTATTTGCAGTGTATTTCATAAGTACCATCCATAATAAAAAATTATTTAGTCCTTATCCTTTGTTTTTTCCTCTCTTAAGCCTTTCTTTGAGACTTCAAATGAGTACACTTTTTTGCTAACATTTTTAGTGAGAATTTCAAAAGTGGAAATAAGTTTTATTGCGCAGTAATATTTTATACCAGTTGGAGAACTAAAAAATTTAAAAAGGTACATTATTTTTGAAAATAATAACTACTATTTTAAAGTTTTACAATCTTAAGGATCAAAACACTTAGCTAAATTATTTTACCTCATTTTTATATTGAATGAATGGTTTATTTGCGAATAATTGTTGTTCGCAGATAAAGTATGTTTACGTTTATATTATTTCCATTTGGAATTCAAATGTTTTTCGCGAGGTACTGAAATAATTCTGTAAAGCTTATATTTTTAATAACAATTTTATGAAAATGCCAGTAATTCTTTGCTAACATAATACGACGTCTCTTTTCTAACATAATATGACGTATTTTTTAGTCTCGTAGTCGTTTCTTTTTTCAAATGTATCTTTTCTTATTTTCTAATGTATGATTAAATCCAATATTTCATTACATTTTAGAAAATAAGAAATGATGCATTTGAATGAAGCTCATTCTTTTTATATTGAAAAAGAATCAGAATTTAAAAGCAAAAGGAAATCTTTTCTTATAAAATTATTTTCTATTATGAAATGCAAATAATACTGTTTCATAATAATATCAAATAGCCCTATGTGTTCATTTTATTGAGTTTTAACATGATACATAATATTTAGTTATTCGAATAAAAAATTGAAAATTACCCTTTAAATATATTTAAAAAACTAAAAATTCCCCACTTAAAAATATTTAAGTGCTAATGAATTGACTAAAGCAAAAATACTTTATTTCACTCAAAAAAGATTTGAAATATTTACTATAGTTTTCAAACACATCTGATTGCCGTGTTCCTTAGCACTTCCGTGGATAAAATTACGAACTTACTGAGAGATCTTGACTCTCATTGGCTATGGCTGTGTGTCTTCGTGTTGTAACAAAGAGTTAATTAGGTAAGTATTTTCCACTCCTTAAAAATTAATATCTATTCAGGGGAAATTAATAACTTCCATTTCTAAAAATAATCATAAAATTTCCAAATAGAAACTAATTGCATAGAACTGGAAATTTTAACTCCATTTTTACAGATAAAACGAAGTCAGCCACCCTGCCACAACTTTGAACTGGCGAAATAATAAGTTGTGATTCAGCCTATAACAATTTATGTTCTGAATATTCTTTTTACAACTATTATTATAATAAAAAATACTGTCATTCGGGCTATTGCCCATTATATTATATTCAAGCATTAATTATCAGAGAAATTTTAGTTGTTAAAACGAAGCTATTAAAATATTGCAGGAAACATTCTTTAAATATCTAGATATGAAATTTTTAAAAACAATTCATTATTATTAATTAGACAATTGTTATTTATTAGGACAAATTTTACGATAATGACAACTCTTAAGGGGTTTCTTTCATAATTATATTTTATATAGTAGTTATGTGTATAATATTTTAGTCTTTTTTCAAAAAAATCTGTCACAAAAATTTAATTAATTTCATAGTCATTGATGAAGGTTATCAACAAAGTATCAAACAAGTAGAGACTTATCAAAAAATAAGTAAAGTCTAAATTTTTATCATTTGCTGATTATTTTTTTATTCAGCACGTGTATTATATTATTAATTATCTGAATTTTATATTATTAATTATCTGTTTTCCTGGCACTACCAGTGCAAAGCAAAAGTAAATACTTCGATTGATGATATCAATTATAAAAAATACACTGAAATCTGAAAATATTTCACAAAGCTATAAATGTCAAAACATATAGAGTATAATATGATATTATATATTCATTCAACGTTTGTTCAATGCTTAATCTGTACTGTGGCCGAAGCTTTGGTCCCTGAAAATCTTCTTTTTTTTTTACTATTTTGACCAACTGCAGATTAAATTTTAATATTTTATTGAAATACTTCAGCCATTTTTGTTTTAAATGTTTCAAATTAATGAATAAAATTAAAAAAAATTATTTAAATTTTTTGCCACATATTATTTAATTTTTTTTTAATAAATATTTCTTTAATTTTTTTTTAAATAAATATTTTTTATTATTTTAGAGGTAGGAGGCAAAAAGTTGCAAAACAGTTGAGGGCTTTATTTAGTCTATAGGCTGTAAGTTGTATAATCATATACATTGTTAATCAGTTTTGTATACTTGAAAGTATACTTTTTAATTTCGACCTTCAGCCCTTTGTTCGACCTTCTTCATTGAAATTTAATCCATGCTCATAAGTAAATTAGTAGAAGAAATATTATCAACTTGAAAAAATATTATAAAAGCACTTAGTAAATCTTAACAAGGTACATAGTAAAACTTAACATAAGTACTTAAACAAGGCAAGGAAATCTTTCAGATCAGACCTATTTCTTCCGAAAGGCTGAAAGAAACTTAATGGAAGAAACTAAAAATGAACCATACAATTGTCTAGCATTATAGGTAGTTAAAATTTAAACAGATAAATTTAATATGGAAAGAGAATTCTTTATAATATTTGTTTTTTCAAATTTTGCTTCTTTAATGGTTTTATATTTAATTTCATACATATTTTAAAATCTATATTACTCATTAATAATTAAATTTGTTTTTTGTTATCCTCAATTCGTTAGATATATGCACTGATTTCTAGATAAATAATGTATACCAGCTTACATTTAGTTTGCTGTTCATTCTATTTTAAGATAAAAATTATTTTTAAAAAAATATCAAATCAAACAAAACATGAAATGAATTACATAATTAAATATCAGTAAATGCTTTCAGGAATTTAAATAATAAATTTATTTTTCAAAACCTCTGGCACAGTGAAATATTTTTCAAGAAAAAAAAAATACATTTTTGCCTTACCATAGCATGTTAGATTAATAAATATACTGAAATTTTTTTTTTGAATAAATACCTCACATTTAAAAATGCATTTTGAAATTTTAATTTTTTCTCGAAGTTTTTAGTTCTGTTTTTAAAGTTATTTCCCAATTACTCATTAATTTTTTAATGAATATTCTTCTTCTTCTTCTCATAGGCACGACAGCCCAGGATGGGCCTTGGCCGAGGCTCCCTTAGCTAAGGTTCTCCAGTTAATTATCTTTAAAATTTGTAGGTCCTTTTCAAGGCAGTCTAAAAATCTTAGGTTTGGTCGTCCTCTTTTTCTTGTACCTGTTGGCCTGGCACAGAAAACTTTTTTGGTTGTCCTGCTATCCTCCATTCTTATAATGTGGCCTGCCCATTTAATCCTTTGAATTTTGATAAATTTAATGACATCAGGTTCTTTATATGCTTTGTAGAGTTCCGTGTTTGATCTTCTAAACCAAGTACCGTTTTTACTTATTCCACCAAAAATGCTTCGCAGTATTTTTCTCTCAAAACTAGCTATCATATTTTCATCTCCACGGGTCATTGTCCAGGTCTCACATGCGTATGTAAGCACTGATCGTATAAGACATTTGTAGAGTAACACTTTTGTTTTTCTTTTTATTAGGCTTGACTTAAGATATTTTCTTAGGCCATAAAAATACTTATTAGACATCGTGATGCTCGTGTGTATTTCTTGTGTAGTGTCATTTTTGTTGTTAATCTTAGATCCCAAATAGGTGAAGCTATCAACGGCTTCGAATTTGCATGCTCCAATTTCAAACTGTGTTTCTTTATAGCCAGCTTTTGTGCATGGCATATATTTAGTTTTATTTTCATTGATTCTTAATCCCATCTTAATGGCTTCCTTCTCCCAACATAAAAAGGATTGTGTTAGTGCTGTCTGCGTTCTAGCGATAATATCTAAATCATCAGCAAAAGCCAATATTTGAACTAATTTGTTGAAGATATTTCCTCGGGTGTTGATGTTTGAGTCCCTTACTATTTTTTCTAATGCTAGATTAAAGAGAAGACATGCCAAGGCATCTCCCTGTCGTACACCATTTCTAATTTCTATTGGATGGGAAAGACTATTCTGTATCTTGATCATGATTTTGGTTTCACTTAGTGTCAAGCTAATCAACTTCACTAGTTTCTCCGGTATATTAAATTCTCTTAGGGCTGATATTAGAGTTTTTCGGCTAACACTATCGTAGGCTGTTTTAAAATCAATATATAGATGGTGCGTGTCAATACCAAATTCTATTGTCTTCTCCAAAATTTGCCGGATGTTGAAAATTTGCTCTGAGGTGGATCGCCCCTTCCTGAATCCGGACTGATAATCTCCAATTATATTCTCAACAAGCGGGGAGAGTCTTTTGAAAAAGATGTTAGAAAATACTTTATAACTTGTACAGAGCAAGCTAATTCCTCTGTAGTTTGAGCAATCCAGTATATCTCCTTTCTTATGTATCACACAGGTCATGCTGGTTTTCCACTCTTCAGGGATTAATTCTTGCTCCCATATAGCTCGTACCAGATCATATATTTTCTTCGTGACACTTGTTCCCCCATTTTTTAGAAATTCTTATGGGATTTCATCGGGGCCTGGTGCTTTATTGTCCTCTAGCTTTTTTATTCCGTCATCGACTTCTTCTAATGTTGGCAGTTCCACAATATGTTGGTTATAAATTTCAATGTCTTCTGTAGGTGGTTCATGTTCATCTCTAATTCCATTCAGTAGTTCATAAAAATGCTCATTCCATCTCTCCAATACTTGCATTTTGTTAGTCAAGATTGCCCCATTCTTGTCACGACATGAGGTAGTTCTGGGTTTAAATTCCTTTCGTCCTAGGTTTATTTCCCGAAAGAAAGCTCTGCTTTCATTAGATCCCCTTAAATGTTCAACATTTTTTAAAAGATCGTCGAGAAATGCCTTCTTTGTTTTATGAATTTTCTTCTCCTCCCTTCTTCCCTCTTTGTATTTGATCTCAGCATTTCTAGAATTTCTCTTATTCAGCATCTTTTTATATGCTTCATTCTTTTTTTCTGTTATCGTGTAGCATTCACAATCAAACCAATATTTCCTTTTAGTTTTCGTAGCTTTTCCAATAACCTCGTTACCAGTCTTAACGATTGTTTCCTTCAAAGAGTTCCATTTATCGTTTATGCATCTTCCTCCCCATGGTTATCCTTAGATTCTTCAAGGTTACTGTCAATTTGATTCCGGAATTTGAGCTTAATTGCCTCATCTTTTAGTTGTTTACGGTCAAACTTTTCCAAACATTTTCCTCGAATCTTTCGAATGTTGGAGATTCTAGCTCGTAGTTTTGCTATTATTAAGAAGCGGTCTGAATCTAAGTTGGCACCTCGGTAGGTTCTTACGTCTTCAATATCCGATTTATGCCTGGAATCAATCAAAAAATGATCGATTTGATTGTATGTGATCCCATCAGGAGATCGCCAGGTCATTTTATGTATCCTCTTATGCTGGAACATTGTGCTTGGTATGATCATATTATGATCTGCAGCAAAGTCAATAAGTCGCTTTCCATTGTCGCTTGAAATGTCATGGAGACTAAATTTGCCAATTATTGATCTAAATTCTTTTTCCTTGCCAATTTTTGCATTTGCATCCCCTGGTAACACTTTGACATCATTTTTTGGGCAGGATGCATATAAAGCATGCAGTTCTTCATAAAAGAGCTCCTTTTCCACACTGTCCTTGTCTTCAGTTGGAGCATGAAAGGTAATGAAACTGTAGTTGAAAAAAGCTCCCTTAATCCTAATTTTACATAGTCTGGATGATTTGGTGACATAATCTATTAATAATGGCCTTATCCTTTTACTCAGGATAAAGCCTGTTCCAAATATGTGTTTCTTCTTATCACAACTATAGATAACTGTGTGATTTTTCTTTTCAATTATTCCATCTCCAGTCCATCTGACTTCTTGGATGGCCATTATATCGATAATGAATATTCAGTCATTCAAAAGAAAAATTTCCTAGTTTTACTTCCTACAATTAAAATTGATTAATAAAATTATATAATTAATAAATTATAATTAATTATATAATTTTACTAATTATATAATTATTAATTAAATAATTATTAATTATATAGTTATTAATTATATAATTATTAATTATATAATTATTAATTATATAATTATTAATTATATAATTATTAATTATATAATTATTAATTATATAATTAATTAAATTATAATAAAGTATTAAAAAATAAAATCTATATTAAAAATATCTTATTCGTTCAGGCTTCTAACAGCTTGCTGCCTACCAGTACTTAGTGGCCATAAAGTCTTCAATTAAATAGAAATATAAATTTCATATTTTTTCTCAATTGTGGGCAATGTTTTGAAAATAAATCTTTTAACTATATGCTGCTTGATATTAGTACCAACACTTATGTCAACAAGCACCCTTCAAAACCGATGTCTGATTAGATTTGAGAGAATGTTGAAGTCAATATAATAAAAGTAAATTTACATTTTTGTTATAAGCTCTGTTAACAACAGTTACCTTTGCTTCGCGACGAAGGATCACACGTAGACCATTGCTCACTTAAAACAGTAAATAATAGCTTAATTTATAGGTTGCTTAATTTGTTTTGTACTTAAATTTAAAAAATTTTAAAAATTTAATGCTTCTAAAATGAAGTTTCTGTAAATATACTAGTTTTGGACAGGATGGTGAAAATCATTATTTTTAGCATTATGTCTAAAACCTTACCAAACTTGATTAAAAATGCTAGATATTTATTATGCTTAAGTTAACCTGACAACTATATTATAGCAAGCTCATCTATTAACAGACAATATTGTCAGTCTACTCTAGAATCTAGATATTTTTTTGATACTGATGAATATTTCAGCATTTTTGACTTATTTTAATAAAATTTCTAAATTCATTTCATATCAGGTTTATTTATTTTAGGTGGTGCTTTATTCTACAAAGAAAAAATTCTTTGTCTTTCATGGACCAGTGAAGATTTTTTTAACAGCTTCGAAAGAGACCAAATTTTTCCAATTCATTATTTTGAGAACTCAATGATCTTTCTCTGCTGCATCTATTCACGAGTTTAGGTCTCTCTTTGTATTGTTTGGTCTAGCTGACAATTGTTTCTTCAAGAATGTTCGATCTTATGCGGATAAAAAAAACTAGTATGGATCCTTTCAAAACATAAAAGATATTAAAAAATAAGGAAACCTCCCCCCCCCCCCCTCTTACACGGATCTCTGTATCCTCAATTAGCTACGTTATTTATGCCCTTAAAAATCCATAATCTGAAATATTAGAGTTTATACATTGCATAAGACCAGATTTGAAGCTCTTGAAAAATTTTTCTAATGAGACTTAAAAAAGTCTATTCAAATTTATACTTGTAGTAAGTATTCCTTGATTGAGAACTTTTTTCTGGTGACATAGTACACATTGTGCTGCATAGAACATTTACTGTGTGACATAAAAAGCTGCCACAGGTGTCTGAGTCTAAGTAAAACAGACTAGTATTAGCAAGAATGGAAAACTACCTTGCAAGTTTCCCTTGCAACTTCACATTTCCAGAGTCGGGTCATTATAATCTCTTACATAAAAATAAATAAATAAAACAGAATGTGATGACTGTTGCTAAATCACATACCTCTTTTAGTTTAGGACTTTCCAACGGTTAAAAGTGTTTAACACAGCTAATTGTGAATAATTGGGAGACTATTTTAATTATACTCTCCTATGAAAAACTTTTTTAAAAAATGCAATCAGAAGCATTTTACAAAATTTAATAAAAATGTTAAGCAAACAATATCAATATTTAATGTTTATTTATTTGAGTTTATTAAAGTGAGGCAATTTATATATAATTGAAACTAATCTTGTAAGTTATAATGTCTTAGTATTTTTTTCAATGCTGTTGTATAAATAAATTTTGAAGCTGTATTAATATCTCATTGAATCTCTTAATAAGATAAGTAGGTCCTGATGTAATTAGTATAGCTACCATAATTATGTCTATAGTACAGAGGTTTGGACATCATGTTAACCTTTTTCGTAAGGTGGTGCAAACAAATAAACCAGTTTTTAAAGCACAAATTCCAATACATTGGGGGTAGAACAATGCTAATATCAGTATAATGCTGGTCTTGGTTTTATGACAGATACCAGTATCACTAAAACTAGTATGAAACTGGTTTATAAAACAGAGATCCTGGTATAACGATGGATCTAGTTTGAAGCAAACTTATGAAACACCAGCTCTGACACCATACCAGAACCAGTATTATACCAGCTTATGAAACACGGGTTTCGATATGATTGTCAAATCCGGTATCGTAACGGAACTCATATGATACCAGCTTATGAAACACCTGTTTCGGTATAATATTGGGTCTGGTATATTACTGTCATACCGGATTCAATGTCATACCGGAATCAGTGTTTCATAAGGCGGTAAAAATTTTTTTATACCGGAAATCATATTTCCCTATAGGGAACGCTTGAACAGATGCGACCGAGATGTGTGAACAGAAAGCTCATTTAAAAAGCTTTTAATTAGATGATGAATAGTTGTTTCTAAATAATAAGGTGTTTTTGAAATAACCAATTAAAGTAACTAATAAAAAACGCTACATAGAAATGAAAGCTTATTAATTGCTTAATTTGCGTGTATATATATATACAGTCCCTAGACAAATTATTAGACACACTATAAGATTATATGTAAAATCTTAATTATCAGGTGATACTATACAGCTTTATTATTTTTACGCCACTGAAACCGGTTTGAAACTTGTTTACATTCGTATGTCAACTGGTTAAATTAGGCGATATGTAATATAAATTCGACGATTGGATAAATTAGACGATATATTATAAAAATATAGAATATTTATTGCATCAGGTATTATATTATTATATTGTAATAATTAGATAAAATTTTTACACACACTATAGTTTTTTAATAATTACATGTTTTGCACGAGTTTTTATGCAATGTTTTTATATTTAAACATACATGTAAAGGGCTTTTATTCAAGAGATTTTTTATAAACTTCCTATTTGTATTTATTTTTAACGTATTGCATTACAATCTTAACCAGTTGATACACGAACGTAAAACAAGTGCAAACCGGTTTCTGCCGCGTAAAAGCAATAAAGCTGTATATTATCACCTGACAATTATGACTTTACATAGAATTTATATATATATATATATATATATATATACGCTCGCCAACCCCCGATAACTGCTACGCAATTACATTTTTGTTCGCTTCGCCAACAAAATTAAAGTCGTTTTCCTGGAGATTAGCTGGCAATTTTTCTGCACCAACATCACATAGAGAGAATATGATAGGATTGTAAAATGTCAGAGGTTTTTATTATCAGCATTATAAACTTATATAAAGCAATTTTAATACAAACAATATTAAAAACTTATATGAAGCGAGAAAGCAATATTATTTAACACATTACTATAGGGTATTAGCCGGTGATTAATCTCCGTACATAACGCGTGGCAGAGTTGTGATCGCCAAGCTGGGCGATGTTGTAACCTAATCGTGATTCTGATTGATTTAGATTTTAGCGTTATTTTTGAATGTTCAACGGTATATGTTATTTCAGACGTCCGTTAGTTCTACGTTGGATACCGGCTGGTAAGGTTAGTTTTGCTTATGGTCAATAAGATCGAAGGTATGCGGGCAGTCATCATAAAAAGATACTTTAGAAAAAAAATGTCATCGTAGTCCGGTACCACAAACGCCATTTTCGATTCGTATTTCGCCAAATTTATGTGGCGACGGAGGTACACAGATTCTATTCATGATAAATTTAGACAGTATCTAACTGCTATTAGAGAATTCGGTGCACCTAAATCTGAGAATATTCATGCTTAACGAAGAAGTGAATTGTTTTTTTTTAAATTTTCTTTCTGTGCTTACTCCATTAATTTTTGTTTCGATTCAAAATGCATTTTATTGGCTTATTAATTTTGCTCATATCGGGTTTCTGCAATTTTATAAGGTTTTGGCCGATGTTTTGTTGAAATTTTCCAATGTTTTATTGAAATACATTATATTTTGTCAGCCATTCCTGTTACCACGGTGTTCCAAACAAATAGGAATGGCGCCAAACATAAGTCGCCAATTTTGCCAAGGGGCACCCTCAAGTATATTTTTACCCCTAACTCAAATCATTGTTGATCTTATAGGATGCCGGACTCTCCCTATATGGTGCTTCATCTCCCTCCCCCCTGTAATTTAAATTTTAAACTGAAAGCAATTAAAACCAAATGAAAAAAATATTTTAAAATATGGCAAACAAATTAAAACATGTAATATTAATAAGTTGATGCTGAGTAATATTTCAAAAGCGAAAACCATTGCAAGTAATAGCCCAATTAACTTCAATACTGTCGAATAACAAAATATTTCAGTTTCGATCAGACAAAAAACAAATTATATTATAAAAACATATGTAACTGAAATTCGACAAATTAAATTAAGCAATTTAATTTTTTTTGTCATATTTAATACTAATAAAAAAAAACAAATGAAAAATTAAATAATTATGTTATCAATGATCAATAAACATTTTTGTCTGAATTGTTATAAAAAAATAAGGTGAAAACAATAAGATTAAAAATTATTTACAATAGATCTCTGAATATTCACAAATTCTGAATATTCACTATGTACATTTTTCATTGATTTTTTTTCACATCATTTTGTGTACCAATGATTTGCACTTTTACGCATTATTTAAGAAATATCTCAAACAAATATGAACTGTTAATTAATATTTCCGGCTGAACGATTTTTTGAAAGTAAGTAAAAAACAATTGAAAGCAAGGATAAACAATGATAAAATTAAAACCTCATTATATAAAACATTTTTTATCAATTTCTTTTCCATACTATTCGTTTTCATTTAAACGTCTGGGGCCCTATTACCAGCTTCACGGAATCTGATTCCGATCGAAATGAAACTCTCGTGACGTCATAAATCCGTGAATGTCAGTTAAGTCGTATTACGAGCTCTTGATTCCACTCGGAACTAAATTCCGATGCGAAATTATTACGAATCCCATTCCGGCAGGTTTAAAGGCCTGTTTACACGGTCCAATTTCTTGAATCCGAGAAATTGGTCGGATTTCTCTGTCCAAGAAATTGGATGATTCGTTGACACTATCCAAGTTCTTGAATGTCGCTGATTCGTTGAAAGAAAAACTTGCGCATGCGCATTGTTCATATTCAGCATTTTAAAATAATACTTACATAAGTTTAAAATTACTAAATAAATTCAAATAAAATCATAATAACACAAATAAACCTCAACAGATCAATTTATTTAGACTAAAATATATGAAAACCCACAACAAAATGACATAATTTGCTGCCAGCTTGTTGACGTCACAAAACCTAAGACGCTGATTGGTTAAGGGAGAAAAAACTTGGATGGAAAGTAGAACATGCTCTACTATCGTCCAAGAAGTTGGACCAAGTTCTTGGATGTTTGTTTACACGATCCAAGCTCAAAGCAAAACAAGTTTCCATCAATATCAATCAATCTCTGTCCAAGAAATTGGATCGTCTAAACAGGCCTTAAGAGTAAGCGAAATCTAGATTCCGATAAGAGTTTGTTTATTTCAGTAAACAAAATGGCGCTGTTTTCCGTCATACAGCCAGCTATTGCTGAAGAGAGTGATCGAAACACTATTAAGAGAAAGATCTATCGGCTTAAAGGATTTTGGGTATTCCAATATCCCGACAACAGAATTTAGAAATTAATTTAGGTTGGAAATTAGTTTTTTTTTAAATGGTGTTACTCATAGGCGAAATTCAGTAGTGGAAATGAATAATATCGGATTGTGAAAATTAATAACAAAAGCTACATAAAAAAAATATGTACGAAAAACAATAGAATCTTAGCTAAAAAAAGGAATTACCAAAGTTAGCTATTAGAATTTCCTATATTGTTTGAAATATGCATGTGTGGAGATTTTACTATCGACTGTGTTATCCTTCAACTATCTTATGGTACTTTAACGTGGATGCAAGTTAACATGTCTTATATAGTAGTGATTTGGTATTTAATATTTATAGTGGTAATTACGCCAGATATGCCGGTAAGGCTTCCTTTATTTTAATCTGGATTGTTTTCTAGGTATTCCACAATCATTGTTTGGAGGCGAATATTAATTTTTGTACGTGAAGCCATTTGAAAATACTACGTTGTAATTTCACTCTACACTACTCTCTATACTTCAAATAAACACAAACTTGGCTTTTAGAACACAAAATTGTTGAAAATGTATGAATTTTTAAGCTTTCAGTTCTAAGTTAATGCGATTTTAAGTTATCTAAGCTATCATCTAAGCGATTATCTAAGTTTCGATTGGGCCCTATTACCAACTCATCGAAACTTATTCCGCTCGGAAACGATTCCGATCGGAAACTAGCTTTCATCGGATTGCCAATTTCGTAAAACCCACTGTGCCGCAACATGAGCATATCGGAATCCGGAATCGAAATCGCCATTCCGCACGATTCCGGTGAAATTGGAGTTTGTAGGCGGGACTAACTTTGACCAATTAGAAAATTATTATAATTCTAATTTATTAATCTGGCAACGATATGTTTGTATTCTCTACTTCTATGCGAGTTAATCTTTTTATAAGAGATATAAGTATTTTAACGTAAACTCTGTTCAATATATTTCACACATTCAATATAAAATAAAAATCGCAAGAAGATTTAGCTGGTAAGTTTAGTTGTAACATTTCTGCAGATAGCATTATTAAAAATTATTACATCTTCACACACATGCTTTCTCAATTTTGATTGGCTGTTTCGTGCGTTACTAACCAGGAGTCTTCTGTGATTGGCTATGTGTTATCATTCCACTCTCTTCTTATATATAAAGATATATACATATATATATATATATATATATATATATATATATATATATATATATATATATATATATATATATATATATATATATATATATATATATATATATATATATATATATATATATATATATATATATATATATATATATATATATATATATATATATAAATGTAATACACAAATAATCACTGTATGCATAAAATTACTAAGATTAAATTAGGTAATTACCGATCCAAGAAATCCACTTGCTCCAGTGATAAACAAAGACTTTCCATCATAAAAATTGGACACTCGTTCGTATTCTCTCTTTTTATCTTCCTCGCACATATTCTTTCAGTCGAATAAATAGCCAAATATTGTTTCACAAACACCAGCCTTCTTCAACTTGAGTGTATTTTTCGAGTCTACAGGAAGAAACAATAAAGTTTGCATTGTTTGTACTGCTGTATGCTGAAAAGACTTCAGTCCTGCCAACTACTTTTTGAAAAAAACTGAAAAGAAAACTATTTTCTACTTTTCCAAGCAATCCGGGAAATCTAAAATAAAAAAATAAAATAAAATATGGCATAAGCACATACCCTTCAGCGTTTTTTTTCTTCTGAATTTTCGCAGTAATAGGAAATATAGTATAAATAGCGTAGGAAAAGTAGAAAATAGTTGTTGTTAATTTTTAAGCTTCCTCAAAAAATAGTAGACAAGACTAAAACCCTTCCTGTAAAATCAATTCGTTTTTTTTTTAATTAGATAAGTTAAATTTTGAAAAACAATAACATGTTTAATATTTATCTAACTTCAAGTAAGCTTATTCTGCTCTTTTTTCATTCTTCTACTATTCTAAGGACAATTTGCTTCAACAACTAAAAAGCCATAGTCACATTTATTTTATTTTCATTGCCCAAGATCTATGCAATTATACTATGAGTCATGAAATAAAATAAGAAATTGTACAAATTACAGGAATGCATCACTCAGAGAGAGAAAACAGTGTCTTACAAAAACAGTCTTGTGTCTTATGAAAAGACAATAACACTCGGTGATAAGGATTCTTCTCGATTGTCAGCAGTGAAGTAACTTTGATTTATCAGGACGGTGTGATGGGTTTAGTCTTATCCTACCACAGTTTGAATCGAGGTCCAATTTTCCGGACTGCGCTTGGTCGATTGTCTCTGTACTGTGTCTGACTGCACTTTCTTTGATTTTGTTTTGTTATTTCGAAATCCACTCTAATGAAGAGTCCCCGCTGATCAGAAAAATCCACGTACTGCTAGGAAATATAGTGTAAAGGACGGTTGATCACTAATCACCATCTGTTTTACTATGTCAATTGTGATAATATGCGCATGGATCTGTGGATTGCGCACGTACCAGTATTGTCGCAGGAACACCATTTAGGATGAAACGCAGACGGTCATCGATTGTCCATTATTGTCACGCCATTACGATATCAACAGCTAAAAGCTAAACCAATAGAAACCTAAACTTCTTCTCAGTTTGAAATCTAAATGCAATTTATTTCAGGCATTAACTAATCGACTTAAGCAATTCATGAAATAATTAAGCAATGCGTGAGCCGACCTATTATTACAATCTTCATTATAATCAGCATATATATATATATATATATATATATATATATATATATATATATATATATATATATATATATATATATATATATATATATATATATATATATATATATATATATATATATATATATCTGAGATAAAATAGATAAATTAGCGAAATTTTTCTTACTTTGACTCTCGGACTATGACGTCTTTTTTTAATGCTTTTATAAGGGAAGGATAAACAGAAACGAAATATCTAGAAATAAAGTTTAGATCGATATCCTTTAGACTTAGTTCTGGAAGCGATATTTGTTAATATTGAAGGAGAGAGAAATGAAGAAAAATTTTTAACGCTTTGCGCTATTAAATACAAATTAGATGGAAGGGAAAAAAAAAGAAAGACAACGCCCCAATGAAATCCCACCTACAATTTTTATTATGATTGACAAAGTTGCAAACATGTGGAAGATTGCTTAAGGAAAATTAAATAACTCTTTTCCCAAAGGGAAATCTAAAAGATTTTCGGCCAGTAATATCATGAAAGTGCTACATTTTTAATGTTTTCATTTTCGTAAATCTCATTTCACGAAATATTTTGAATTTCTGAGTTAGTTCCTTTGTGTACAAAAGAAAAATATCACGATTTATTATTTTTTTTAAAAAAAGGAATATCAGCAAATGAAAACACAGTTGAAAAAAGTTATTTAAAAGAACATCGTAGTTTTTCAAAAACTAATATAAATTTCTAGTGAAAAGATGCACAGTTTTTAACGAAATGAGTTTAAAACTATCGACCCTAAAAAGCAAGTTCATATTTTTACTATGGTAAAACAAAAATTCTTTACTTAAACACTCTTGAAAAACATTTCATGCATTATTTTTTTTTAAATGATTACAATTTTATCCCAAACATCAGTGTTATGCAAATAATGTAGTTAAGTCAACTTAGTTATTAATTTGATGTTATAATTATTAGAAAGCAAGTATATATTTTGACTTCTGTTTCTTACAGAAACATTTCACTTGAATGTTCTAAATAAATATTTCATAAGACAAATATTTTTATTAAAGAAAATAATTAATGTTTTATGAGTATTTGATGTAACGGTAAATAATTTATTTTACCGAAGTTTATTTAATGTCCAAGGGGTAAGAAAGTAGGTACAAATTTTTACTTCTACTTTTTATATAAATATTACATTTAAATACTCCAGAAAAAAAATTTCATACTATATTTTTTTTAAAAAGTTACATGTTTTTATTTATATTTGGGGAAAAGGTAGATAGTTATTTATTTTAATGAAGTTATTAATTTAAAGTCATGGGCATTGGAAAGTAGATACATATTTCTGTTTTTGTTTCTTTTAGAAAAATTTCACTTAAATATGACACTTGAAATATATTTCATGTAATAATATATTTTTTTAACTCGTTATAATTTTATATTTATATCCGGTGTGGAAGTAGATTGGTAATCATTTTAATAAACTTAATAATTTAATGCCGTGGCCACTAAAAAATAAAAACACATTTTTAATTCGGTTAAAAAAAAAATTTCTAATTAAATATTTTCGAAAATTAATTCATTTAAAAATGTTTTTTAATAACTAATATACACCAAATCCTTGCTCACTTATTTCTACAAACTTCGTGATTGCTTCACATTCATCCTTATTTTTCACTTAAAAATTTGATGTATTCCAAATAAAAAAGAGAGAACATTTTGTTAACCCCTTACTTCTCGCTCCAGTGAAAATGACGAGGTGAGGCTTCACCCTCTATTTCTCGCTCCCGTGATATTTCCGGGCTAGAGTGTGTTCAGTAGTAACGCGCCAATAAGTATAAAACTAATTCATTTCTTTTGCCCGGAAAACATTTTATTTCTCATTTTACACACCAGATGGCAGTACCAGGATATTTTCAAGGTAATTGTAGATAATTAGTTAATTTTAAACTAGATGTAGGAAGGAAACTCGGTACTACTGTCAAGATTGTGACATTGGCCTCTGTATCTCATGCTTTGAAATTTATCACACAATAAAAAATTACCAATCTTTATTTATATTATACGAAAATTTAATAAAATTCTGTGTTTGAAACACATATTTTTTAAATTTTCTCTGCTTGCTGGAAAACCAACATTAAGTCATAGTAACCCTGAATGTTGGCTTTTCTAAAAATTCAATTTTTTTAAATTTCAAGCTAAAAACAAATAAAAATTAAAAATGAATATATATGTAACATAAAAAGCTTCAATTAATCTTTTTATGTTGTTTCTTCGTTATAAAACAACTCCTAATTTATTGCTACTTAATTCTTCAAATCGAAGCACTTTATGATACTTTTAAAAAGCCACATCCTGTTTCTAAATCTATTTTTAGCCAACTATACATAAATTTAAATAAAGATATTTTTCCTTTTAAGCCTTGTGAGAATCGCGTGATCCATTTAATTAACCAATAGTAATTTCTGAGATTTCCCTCTTTTCCCTAAATAAAGGCATTTTAGGATTTTTTGCAAGATTTTCCCTACCAGAAAGACTGTTTGCTGATGGAGTAAACATCACTTCTTCGCTCCCACTCTACTAAGAATGATCAAATAAAAGTTACTCTGATTTAATTAAAATCCTGTGTCTGTTTTCCTGCTCAGTCCGACTGCATCATTTTACAAGCCGAGCAGGATTATAAGAACTGATGAAACGGGCGCAGGATAATATTAAATGCTTCTTCAAAACATAAAAATAAAAAATTAACTAAAAGAACACACTTCTACTATGTTAGAAGATTTGAGCCTATTAACGAACGGATCGATGACTTCACAGAGAATGCTTAGCAATTCATTGCCAATGCTGCGAAATTAATTGGATTTGGATGAACATTGACCCTGGCTGGCGACACTTTCCCCTTCTACCCAGAAATCGAAAGCATAGTCTGCAAATTTATTAATTTCGGCGTTAGTCAGTGACTCATCTTAACGAAGAAGATGGTGTATTCCCCTTTTCAAATAACTGTCGTGTTTACTCTTGGAATGGTGCGACTATGGAGAAAACATTAAGAAAGAAAATTAGGGAACAGTGTTTATTTTAGTAGACTAGATATGGTAAGTGGTTATTGGCAAATTCCAATCAACCCTGAAGACACTGAAAAACTTGCTTTTGTCACCAAAAGTGGGTTATACGAATGGTTAAGATTGCCATTTGGGTGGAAGAACGCCCCTAGTATTTTTCAAAGAACAATACGTAGAATACTCACTAAATATAAAGTTTCATTTGCAGCTAATTATTTTGATGATATCATAATTTATTCTAATAGTTTTGAAGAACATTTAAATCATCTAAAGGAAATTTTTGAAATATGTAGATTTGAAAACTTAAAATTAAAAGCTTCTAAATGTTCTTTTTTGCAAACTAAAATTCAATTTTTGGGATACGAAATATCTAATGGTATAGTAACTCCTGATAACAACAACATTGAAGCAATTAAAAACTTGAAACCTCCAACTAATGTTAAATCTCTTCAACGATTTTTAGGTTCAATAAATGTGTATAACAAATTTATAAATAATTATGCTAAAATTAGAGCACCTTTAAATAATCTCTTAAAGAAAAATACAATATGGTGTTGGACTCCCAAATGTCAAGAAGCATTCGGAATTTTAAAAAATGCTTTACTTTGTAAACCAATTTTGAAAATATTTAATCCTAAATTACCATGTCATATTTTTGTTGATGCAAGTCAAAGTGGTGTTGGAGCAATTTTGAAACAGCCAGATGTTTCAGGTGTCTTACATCCAATAGCATTCCATTCTCGTTCTCTTAGAGACTATGAGAAAAATTATGCAATCACAGAACTGGAATGTCTTGCTATTGTTGATGCATTAAACAAATTTTATCACTATTTATTTGGAAATAAATTTACCATACATACAGATCATGCGGCTTTAGTTTGGTTAAAAAATGTTAAAAATCTAAAAGGTAGATTGTTCCGATGGTCTTTACTATTAAGTATGTATGATTATGATATAAAATACACAAAACGCACCTTAAACTTTGAAGCTGACATGTTATCCCGTGATATTCCTGACAATATTGAACACAAAAGTAATGTTGATTTAAATAATGTAAGCCATTTTTCACATCTATTGCAATTAGATGAAATTCGCGAAGCCCAACAAAATGATAATTTAACTGGAAATTTTATTAAAATGGATAATGTTTTGTGTATACGTAAAAAGGGTTTTACCAAAATTGTTGTTCCATTTTCTTTAAGGCATAAATTACTTGAAATTACTCATAAAAAATTTGGCCATCCCGGAATTCAAAAAACTATTAATTTACTTACTCCTGTTTACTATTGGGAAAATATTACTTTGGACATAGCAAAATTTAACAAACATTGTCATACTTGTCAAATTAATAAAAAACCTAGACAGAAAAGATTTGGGTTACTTCAGGAAATGCCCCCAGTTGACAAACCTTTTGAAATAATTGCAATCGATAGTGTAGGTGGTTTTAATTATTACAATTCTACCAAAAAATATTTAACTTTAGTAATTGATCATCATACTCGATATATGTGGTCTTTTGCATCTAAATCAATAAGTACGGAAACTTATGTAAATTTTTTGCACCAAATTTTCAAATTCAAACCCCTAAAAGTATTTTGAGTGATAGAAATGCCGCGTTTACTTCTTCCCATTTTAAAAAATTTCTTAAACATAGCAAAATCAAACAATTGTTAACTACAGCCCATAGACCTGAAACTAATGGAAAAGTTGAACGTTTAGGACAAACCATTGTAACACGTTTAAAATGCAAAATTAATGATTCTTCTAAAAAAGTTCCTTGGCCTAAATTATTAAAAGAAGTAACTGAAGAATATAATTTAACTCCACATTCGGTAACTAAATTTTCCCCAGCTTATTTAATGTTTGGCTTTCTCCCATTTAATCATCCTTTATCTGAAGAAATTTTTCCACCAATAGAAGAAGCAAGAAAAATTGCAGTTGAAAGAACTAAACAATATCATGAAAAAAATAAAATTTATTATGATGCAAGATTCACTCATATTGAATTTTCCCCTAGTGATACTGTAATGTATGAAGATTTTAAGTACCCCAATACTAGGAAACTTACCCCAACTTTTTCCGGTTCATATATAATTCTTGAAAAAATTTCTGATGTTAATTATAAAATAAATAAAAAGAATATTCATAATAAAGAAAATACAGAAATAGTTCATATATCAAAATTGCGAAGGTACCACCCACCTGACAAACTTAAATTATGTTACGATTAAAAAACATGTAATTATTTAAATGGAATTGACTATATTTTATATTAAATTTAATGATTTTTCATTGTTAAAATAAAATTAAAAACACCGAATATGACAACATTACACATGGTTCAATGAACATGTGGTCCCCTTTTTTCTGGAAGATCCGACCTTTCAAATTTTCTTCTTCAAGTTCAATGTTTACCCAATCTAAAAGGATATGGGGCGATGGTAGTTTCTCTCTGTGGTGAAAACCAAAAAAATTTAAACTTAAGCATCTATTGAAACTAGGATCTTCCAGCACATCATTGTTGAGACTATTAGGGACTGTTTTCCTCCATTTGGGGAATACAGCCCCTAATCCAGCAAAAATTTTCCCCTAACAACACTGAAATCCTAAATTTCAGATTAAAGACCATTGTGTCAAATTTTTTTATGCATTTTATTTTCAAGATGTACAAATCCTGAAGAAAAAATTTTTTTGGAAAAAGTGTCAATTTGTATTTGTATATCTCATATCACTTGTATTTTCATGTTTTTGAATATTTACATTTTAAAGAAAATTTTTATAAATTTTCTTATAGTGAAAAGTTTATTTTAATTGTGTTAGTATGAGTAATAACTTTATTTACAGTGATTTTCAAAAAGGACTGAAAAAACTTAAATCACAAAAAACTATTGAAAATGTAGATCTAACACTTCACTTTGATGGTAGCGCTACATCAATTTTTTTTTCTCGAGACTTTCATGAAATTTTTTTATATTGTGTACTTATATGTATTTTTTATAATTCATATTAATTTGAAATCTTGTTAAAAGTGCAAATTGGTTTTTTTAATTTTAATTGTGTCATCATAGGGAAAGTTTTGCAAAGGGATAATTTTTAAAATTTTTGATAGTAGTCAAAAAATTTTCGGCGAGGGGGGATGTAACATAAAAAGCTTCAATTAATCTTTTTATGTTAGTTTCTTCGTTATAAAACAACTCCTAATTTATTGCTACTTAATTCTTCAAATCGAAGCACTTTATGATACTTTTAAAAAACCACATCCTGTTTCTAAATCTATTTTTAGCCAACTATACATAAATTTAAATAAAGATATTTTTCCTTTTAAGCCTTGTGAGAATCGCGTGATCCATTTAATTAACCAATAGTAATTTCTGAGATTTCCCTCTTTTCCCTAAATAAAGGCATTTTAGGATTTTTTGCAAGATTTTCCCTACCAGAAAGACTGTTTGCTGATGGAGTAAACATCACTTCTTCGCTCCCACTCAACTAAGAATGATCAAATAAAAGTTACTCTGATTTAATTAAAAGCCTGTGTCTGTTTTCCTGCTCGGTCCGACTGCATCATTTTACATATATATATATTGTTCATACACATATTTTCATATAATTTTCAAGGATGAAAAAATAGGCACTTTCATGACCGTTTTCTTAATGTTAATCTTAATGACATTAAAAATTACTCGGATTTTAAAAATAATCAAACTTAAAACTTCAGAATATAGGTCGTATGACTCAATACCGAGGAAATAAATGAAAAGTAAATTTGCTCCAACTATGCAATGTGCCACAACTATTAAGGTTCACAGATACATTTTTTCATAAATGTTTAAATAATGCATATATTTACCTGTTTCAGATGGAAGTACTTTCGTAGCCATTGAGGGTGCGTACAAATAATAAAAACTATTTTTAATTTATTATATGAGACACAAAATTTGAAGTAAATATAAAAAAAACACTGTCTACGATACCCAGAGCAGGATTAAAAGGGAGGTTACCGGGAGTGTGTCCCCAAATTTTTTCGGGCCTACTAAAACTGTTCTCTAAAATTTATAACTTTATAATTCATTTTTTTAATTTTTTAAAAAAGATTTTAGATATTTCGAAGAGCATTTTTTTAAGAGTAAAATTTGGGAAATAGAAAAAAATATTATATTTGGTCATGTTATTTCCTTCTCCCCACCCTACTCACTAATCTTATCTATTATCTTCTATTGCTTAAATCACAAGCGCTTGGTTTTTTAGACTAATTTTCAGTAACAATCTACAAAACAGTAACAATTTTCTGGGGGTTTTGTAACAAATATGTAACAGACTTAAATTCTAATTTGCTGCTTTCAATTTTTAAAATTTGTATGTTTTCTGTTCAAATTTTGTATTTTGTTCTAACAATTACTTAACATTTATAATTTCTTATAAGACGTTTTCCTGACATCGAAACTTAATGGAATCGAATGTTAATGTAACGATTTATGGATGAAATAAAACATTTCATAAAGCTTTTTTTTTCTTTTTGAAAACAAGTTTAATTGGATTTGAATTTCATAAAAAATTTCAATATTTCTGTTTATAGGTAAATTTTGGATAATTTTGAATGGAAGTTTATTGTTATGCAGAAGTGGGGGATGATTCCCTCAAAGTACTAAAGGCCTGTTTACTAAAGGCCTGTTTTTAGTAGACGATCCTAGTTCTTGTACGAAGATTGATTGATATGATGGAAACTTGTTTTGCTTTGAGCTTTTATAGTGAAAACGATCATCCTAGTACTTGGTCTAAGTCCTTGGAAGATAGTAGAGCATGTTCTACTTTCCATTCAAGTTTTTCCTCCCTTAACCAATCAGCTTCTTAGGTTTTGTGACGTCAACAAGCAGGCATCAGATTATGTCATTTGGTTGTTTGTTTTTTTATATTTTAGTCCAAATAAATTGATCTGATACGGTTTATTTGGGTTATTAT
The DNA here is from genome assembly GCF_982258835.1 of Parasteatoda tepidariorum. Lineage (NCBI taxonomy): Eukaryota > Metazoa > Arthropoda > Arachnida > Araneae > Theridiidae > Parasteatoda > Parasteatoda tepidariorum. The sequence goes on from NC_141761.1 coordinate 64,731,249, forward strand.
GAATATATATAGTTATTTTAAACTTATGTAAGTATGATTTTATAATGTTGAAAATGAACATTGCATAAGTTTTTCTTCCGACCACATTCAAGAGCTTGGATAGTGTCGACGAATCATCCAATTTCTTGAACAGAGAAATTCCTCCAATTTCTCGAATTCAAGAACTTGGACCGTGTAAACAGGCCTTAAGACATTGTGTAAAAGGTATAGAATGAAAGCCACATCCACATAAAAGATAAATAAGTGTTTTTTGCCTTCTTTTTTTAGTTATTTGCTTGCATCCATGCCTAGAAATTAACAAAATACTAAAATTACATGCGCCCTTAAAATAGATTTTGGGACCGAGGGTGTGCGGTATTGGTCCTCGTTAAACTGTGCTACCGTAAAGTGCTCGACTTCGCGCGCAGGTCGTCGGGCTACCGAAGCGGGGGTGCCATCCCCTCCGCAGAGGATCAAAATTGTGATGGCATGTCTTCGGATCATCCTCCGGGATGTTTCCCAGACCGTCGCCAATTGCCCATTGTGCAGCTCTAGTGCGACGTAAATTAACAACAGCAACAGCATAAAATAGATTTAGATAAATTTTCGCAATTTATATTTTCCATTTGAAAATGCATTTTTGGGCTACAGCGTTTAAAAGTAAGCATAATGCTTTTTTTTAACCAAAGCAAAAAAAAATTTTCATTTTTATCTCTGATTCTGGCGAAATCGCTAAATCAAATTTAACGTTTAATTATATCAGTCGATGCGGAATTTATTGATCTTTGATTTTGCTATTAAGTAAAGCATGTTGTTCAGATGTTATGAGACAAAAACTAAAACTTAATTCATCGAAGTCCAATATTAAGCAGTAAAAATTTAATTTTGAAACATTTTTGCAATTTCTTTTATTTCTCCAGTCAGTAATTTAATATAAAGAAATGGCTTATTTGCTTAGGGAAAGAAAATGCTATTTGATAATTTTTTTAGGGTCAAGTTTAAAAGAGAATGAAACTATGATACAGAATATGATCGGTGGTTATGAAGCAGAAAATATCAAAGATATTGGTGGGAATTATTGTTGTCGAACAAAAAAGATGAAGAAAAAGTGGAGAATAAGAAATAGGATGAAAAGGAGAAAAAAGAGGAAAAGTTAAATGGCAACAACAAAAAAAGTACGAAGAGAAAAAAAATATGAATTCGAAAGTTTGAGAATAGAAAAAAGAATTGAATTGGATGTAGAAGTTAATGACACTAAGTCAAAAAACGAAGAAGAAAAGATGCTGCGTTAACGCCGAACAAACGGTTTAAGAAAAAAATCGAAAGTAAAATGCATACTACAAATTTCTCGTACTGAAACTCATGAAATGGATGAAATGGACATGATGAAACATGTTCATTCAAAAGTGCATGAAATCAAATAAAATTGTAAATACACTAAAGCAGTTACATAAAATATAAAATGCCCTAAATTTCCAAACAAAGTGTGTAGTTTAAAAAGTTGAAATTGCTAAAAGCTTTATTTTTTCATGAAATTAATGTTGTTTTAATTTTCTATCATAGGCAATATTTTTTCAAACAATTTACTTTGATTTCTTATTCTCTAGAAAACATATTACAAAGAAGGGATCATTAATTTAAACTAATAACTATTTTTTCTTTTTTTTACATAGGGTTGTTACAGAGTAAAATTTAAAGCTTCACTTAATATAAGCTGTTCTAGTAATTAAATATGCAAGAACGTTTTCAGAGAAATTAAGCAAAGTTTTAAAATTTGCTCTGTAACAGCACAAGTAAATTCTCAATCGTAACTTTTTAAAGCCCAAAGCGTTCAGTTAAATATAAACATATTTATTTCCGTTTTTATTTCATTGTTTATAAAAGTATTACATAAAATAAAAATTATAAAAAAAAAAATTTCGTTTTTTGTAGCTCAAGCTTATTTTTAGTAATTTGTTTCCTGCTATTTAATGTATGAAAGCAATTTCAAATTTTCCTTATTGTTTGTTTTTCTTTCTGTCTTTTATTTCTTACATTTGTTACTTTCCTTTACACACCAATTAATAAATTAGGTAGATATAAAAGGATTTACCTTGAGAAAGTAATGAGTTTTTTCGCTATTTTTAAATTTTTTATTTTCTCTGGAAATGATAGAAGGTATTGCTAATTTCACCTTGAAAGAAACCGAAGTAATCATAGTGAGAAATATAGTGAAAAATATTGTGAATCTCAGTGAGCAATATAATTTTAAATGATATTATTCCGAATTGCCATATTGGAATTAAAGTGATGGCTAAATAGATAAATTGTCCACTAAACTTTTGCCACTATAAATCCCTGCTTTACAATAAGGCCTTCAATTTTCAAAAAAAAATATTTTTGTAAACAACAACGTTTCCAAGTATAAAAAAAAATTTATTTTATTTTTCACATAAGAATAATAAGAAAAGTTTTTGACTTATGAGACGATCCAAACAAAGTTCATAAAATTATAATAACTAAAACTAGTAAGTTAAAAAAAAATATTCATAAAATTATAATAATTAAAACTACCTATTAAAAAGAAGAAGAAAAAAATATTAATGCTAGCGAAAATTACCAGCTATCAAAGTACCTTGTAATTGAAATAGAGGAGTAAAATTATATTTTGAAAGACTTTTTGAATGATAATGATTAGAATTTCCATTACACACAAATGAAAACCACGAAAGCGCTTTACTGGCCAACTTATTGAACGCTAACAGGCAATAATGAGACTATATCTCAGCAATTATTATCATTTTCCAATTTTTTGTGCTTTATATGAAATTTAATGTTTTGACTAGCTTGGAATGTTTACTAAAATGTTCTTTATTTTATTTATTTATTTATTTATTTATTGTAAGTACATAAATTGTGCTTTGTTTTATTTCAAATATTTGAATTTCAGAATGATATAAAGAATTAAATTTTAAGAACATATCAGTTTTTTTTTTAATTTTAAAATTTACGAATTATAAATCTTTAAAAAAAATCTGGAAAAAAAATGTTTCATAAAATTTGCGAATTTTGGATTTTTCTGGCAAAGAGACTGAATGTTATCAATTACTATTAATCATTACAACATATAAAAACCAAATAAAAAAAGAACAATTGTTCTTTTTTTATCTGTACATAATTTAAATTATGTAGAGTTGCTGTAAAGAGACAACTACAATAAAGAAACACCGCTGTTCACTAGAGGGCGTGAATATAGAGTAAAAACTAATTACTAGTCCAGTGATGTCAACGTTCACCGTGACGTCCGTTTGGTCGAGTGATTGATCTTTGGTTGGGTAAAAAGGCATAAGGTCCTCAAAAAGACACGCAGCGCCTAATTTGACATTTTCCGTTTTCTTGCGCAAGAGTCAAAAAAGGCTATACCGAGGACTTGGTCAATTTAAAACCGAAATTTAAATGAACGAGTCTTTAAAAAGTCAATAAAATTTCGAGTGAAGTTGCACCAATTTAAGTAAAGTAGGAGAATCGCAGTTAAAATAACGATGTTTCTTAATTTTTAAATTCGAACATTAGGTTAAGATGTACTTTATGGTTACTGGTGCATAACCATAAAGCACACCTTGACCAACAAATCATGACCATAAAGACGTGCTTTATACTTATGGTTTTCTGCAACTGGAGTAAGCAGTGGCTGGTATGTTTAATAAAGAGTGTCTAATATGGGTTAATTTTGTATGGCCAATGCGTAATCTGTTTATCAGTATTTCAATTTTTCTGGACCTATTTAAGACATTAAATAGATGTATACAATTTATTAACGACATCTGTATCCCATATAGTTCTCCAACTTATACGTAAAGTTTCTGTAACTGTCGTCATTACATCAGATCGAATAATAAGCCTATTAGAAAGAAAGATTTAACTGCGGAATCAGTGATTTCATTTCCTGGTACTCCGATAAGTGCAGAAAAGCAAAATTTTAAAACCTTTATCGTTGATTTTTTGCACAATTTTAAACATACGAATTATGATAGAATGTAGTTCGATGACGGGATTTCTTATGGCTTAAACAAACAACTTTTATACCCGGTATAGATAATCCAATTTCGACTATTCTGAATGGGAATGTAATTAATGACATTCCGAGGTAAAAACTGCCCCCACAGTATGAACCTTCTTTGAGAAAGTCCAATTGTGTGAAATAACTGCAGATTCTACTTGGTTATTTACTTTAGGGCCACCCATAAATGTAGGTTTAAAAGCTTTATAAAATGAACAATGATCAAAATACATCATTTCATAAATGACAACTGAAATAAGATCTTTTGTTGAACTTCTGAAGATGCCAAAGATGTGAAATGGTATAGTGAATCGGGGTAGGAATTGGGTAGATGATGATGAAACATAAAAATATTCAGTTTTTTGATTTGATAAAAACTATCAGAGCCCAAACTATCAGAGATCATAGGCACTCTTCTGATGCAGAACTTAGTCTCTAGCAGGTTGCTAAACATGCCCTACCAGTTGATTGAAAGAGCGAGAAAGACTTAACTCCTTTCTACTCATCTTGAGTGAAACCCGGGCCCAAACAGCTCACAGTTTGCTGACTCGGAGGATAAATTTTCTCTCTTGGGTGTTATTCGCGATCGCAACACTCGAATACGCCATCTGGGGAGAGACCGGTTTCATGCTTTTAGCCCTTCTCCCTTCCCTCTCCTCCTCTTTTCAGTTGTATAGGAATGTACTACGATATTTTCCCTTTTCTTAATATTTTTCCTTTTTATTTAATAAGAATATTTTTTAAAATTTCCATAATACTTTTCTTTAGAACTATGTTTAATGTAGTTTTCAGTTCCATATAGTTTTTCAAGTTAAAAGATTTCAATCTATATGAAAATCAAGAGTGAAACTAACGTACTTCCTTCCTCTATGACTTTCCACACGCTAATGGGGAAAGCATGTGAAGTGTTGCCATAGGAAAAGAGTTCTGCTCTACGCCACCTGCAGCCCATTTCGATCGCCAATACTCGTATAAAAGATCGAACAGGTAACTTTAGGATCCCCTTTTGCAGTTTACGAGACGCAGCACACGGTAAACATGCCGGTCAGAAATAGCCAACCTTGTTAGTTTTTAGTGATATATATATTTATTTTAACATTTCAAACAAAAATATATTCGCTAAAAATCATTAAAAATCCACCATAAAAACAATAAAATATAAACCCAAAGACTTTATGAATTACACCAACATAAATGTACTAAAAACATCAAAGATTGAGCGAAGTATCAAAAACTTGAAACGTATAAACTTAAAAACTAATCTACTCGAATTTACTAAGACGTCTCTTACCTGCTTATTCCACCAAGTTCCTTAAGAGTGTATACCATTTAATATTAGCTGCCTGCATGAGAAGGTTTAAGTATTGTTTCTCAGGGAGAGTTGTAGTCACTGAAGATTTTGAGAGTAAGTAAGAGGAGAGCTGCGAGAAACAAGACGCTCTATTTCTGAATCGCAGCTCCTTATAAAATTATCGGGATAGAAATTGCACCATCCAGCCGTCAAAAATTGGTTTATTCCAGGAGATCAGATATTTTAAAATTTTTACCTTTAATTAAAACAATTATTTAATTTTTCAATTCTTTGAAAGGTTCTAGAAATTGTTCATCGTAAAACTGTCCAGAAGACTTCCAAAAATCTCTCAGAAATTTGAAAAAATCAGCAGAAATTGGAAGAAAAGTAAGTTTTGTTAGAGTAGGTAATGAAGGCATATTGTAATGACTCATGTCCGGCTACTCTTATTCGTTTGCGGAAATGGCTTGAAATTCAAATGGAAAACAACAAAAAACGCTTTCTGAGAGGACACTGTGAACGTTCCCGAAACCACATCGTCAGTAATCGACCCGGAAAAAATTTCTGTAAACTAAAGCCTGAGCAACTCAATGTTACATTTGTACAAAAATAAGAAAAGAAAATCATTTTTTTAATGGTTTAGGTTCTGTTTGGGTTTGGTTCGTTAAAAATTTCTCCAGCCCGGTTCCTAATTCAAAAAAAAAAAAAAAAAAAAAAAAAAAAAAAAAAAAAAAAAAAAAAGAAAGAAAAAAAAAAAAAAAAAAGGAGAGAGAGAGAAAAATGCGTCATACCGTTTCCAAGAAAACGAAAACTTGTTCTGTTTGTATTGTATTTTTGCTGAAATCACTTCGAAAAATGGTAACAAATAGTTTTTCCCTCTTGTTCTTCAATAATGAATGAGAAGCAACAATGGAGGTCACTCCTTATATTTTTAAAAAATATTAGACAATGGATTTCTTTTTAAATTTTTTAAATACAATTTATAGAAAGTAAGATTCTCAACGGTTCCCGAGTGCTTGCTTATTCCTAAAGACAGAAATACAAATGTTTATTAATCAGCTTAAGATTTTGACTTCATTTTTAATTTTTGATTTAAACATCTTGGGGTTTCAGTAAGTTGAGAATTTGGAGCTTCAGAATTCCTCAAGCAAAGCGATGACAAACTCGTCTGTAATAAGAGACCTTATTCGCTATTTCCACCCTTTCACTCTTCACTTTTTCCCTCTCCGCTGTTAAAAAAGATGGGATGACTATTTTAAATTAAAATTTTCTCCATCGGTTGGCAAAGATAGATTATACGTATATATATAGAAAGGATATATCGCCTTAATTAGGTAGCAGTTATATCGGAATGATTAGTTAACAGTTTCTATCTGGGAAAAGACCGTTTCCATGCTTTTGACCGGTTTCCCCTTCCCTCTCCTCCTCTTTTCAGTTGTATAGGAATGTATGTACTACGATATTTTTCTGTTTCTTAATATTTTTTGTAATTAATTGTTTAAGATATTTTTTAAAACTTCCGTGATGCTTTATTTCAGTACAATGTTTAATGCAGTTTAGTATAGTTTCCTTACTTAAAAGATTTAAATCTACTTGAAAATCAAGATATTAACCAACGGACGCCCTCCTTTTATATAACTCTCCACACGCTAATGGTGAAAACATTTAAAGTGTTGCCATAGGTAAAGAACTTACGTTACCTGTAGCTCATGCTTCCTCTGCCCTCCCCAGTTCTACGGTCCCTGACCTTAGTGATTAAAAGATAATATTCTGACAGCCCAAAAATATGCCATTTCAAGTTTTTCACTGGAGAACAGAGCCAGTTGTCTTTCCGATTGGCTGCCTTTCTCCTGGCTAATTCACTGTCCTTAACTTACTATCTTTAATCCATGAAAGCTAAAAGCGCAATTATGAAATAAATTACTCCAAACCAAATCGTCAAATTACTTCTACTACAACTTCTTGCTTGATGTGTGTGGACTGTATTTTGTAAAAATTTCTCCTATTTTCGTCATCTGCACCTTAGAAAATTGGAGAAATTGTTAAAATTATAAACAAGTATTTTTTGACTATAAGTTTTGTCATATGTGAGTAGATTTCGTTTTTTTTTTAATTCTTTCATAATATTAATGGATATGTGTATAATACACGTGTTAGTTTTTACTATCGTCAAGCCGGTATTCTTAAAAAATAATGTGATTGCCTTTTCATTTATGTCCTGCTAAAATTTTGTGTTCATATTCATTCATCTTATATATATACATATGTTTATCATTCTAAATTGTTAAGAAAAAGAAAAAAGATATGCTATTTATTATTAAATTTGTGCTGAGCCGAAATCATTTTTTTTTTTTTATCTTCTTCTTTAAGATTCTTATTTCAGACGCTTCTATTATTGATCTGCAACATCTTAGAAAAAATTGTTATTTAGTGTGCAGATTAAATTAAGTATAAAAAACTATTCAGTTTATTTTTTAAATAAACAATGAAGGCGACAAAAATGATGCTTCAAAAACTACAAAATTCTGTGCAAATTAAAATAAATAAGACGTTATAAAAAATAAAGGAATTGAATAATACCAAATCAAATAATGTTTTAAGAAGTTGAAATTTCCAAAAAGAAGATAAATGGTCTGTCATATTGAGCTAATGCTAGAGTCTATTCTTTTATCTATCAATATGCATATGCAACCAAGTATTTCCTATCAAGATATGTTAACAGTCATAGCTTTAATTTAGATTGATCAAACACCTGCACTTAGGAAAAGAGAGAATTTGATTCTCAGCATTATTTTCTCTTTCTTTTCCCAGGCTACTTAAATCTACTAGCAAGATATATATATAAATATATATATATATATATGTTTTCCAGGATTGAGAATGCTAGATGTTTTCTAATATAGGATAGATAGTTAAAGGGGAGAGATTTATTTATGGCTTGTAATGTTATCTTTTAATGTTTAAGTTACTATACTATATACTATCAGGGGTCTGTCCAGCAGTGTTTTCATTACAGAAAAAAAAATGGTAGAGAATTTCTCACCCTTTCTCAAAAACAGGGTGAGATTTCAAAAAGTTAAGTGAGATTTCTAAAATTTAAAAAAACCAGAATAGACTTTTTAAGAAAATATTTCTTTAAATATAATAAATTTTTAACATCTTCTGATTTCTAAACCATTGAACACTGAATATTTTTGCTGCATTATCATATGGAAAATGTTCTGTATCTACTTTTTCATTAGCTATTCTCATTAGGTTTGCTCAAATGCTTACCAATCGATCTGTTACTATATTTTGTTTTAGTTCGGCTTGGGGGCTAAATAACCTTGCAATAGATGCTGAACTATTCGGAATCACTAATTAAATTTGTAGCATTGTGCAGACACTTTCCTATCCTCTACATCTGCCAGCATAGGTTCTTCACTTATTTCTGTTATGGAATAGTGAAGTTCGTTGAAGTTATTTCCATGTTCATACTCTTTGTCAGGTCTTCCAGATTAGTTTTCACAGACTTAAACTTTTACAAATTGCTCTAAATTGTCGATGAGGGAGTTTGGTAAACATTCATTAACAGCGAATTCTAATTCATTAACAGCAAAAACTAGAGATAACTTTAAACAACTTATTATAAAGAACTCACTTTTTTTCTCAACACTTGTCATAGCTGTTTTCATGTCTTATTCAAAATGGTGGAAGACTAAATTTTTTCCAGAATTCGAGAGATTTGTGCATTTTAAAACTGATAAATTCAGTGCGCGAACTTCTCGCGTTAATCATTCTTTAATGCGAGAAAAGAAAAAAATATGCGAGATTCTCGCGCTGTTGTGAAAACACTGGTCCAGGCTAAATTTACTACTGTTTAGCAGAACCTTCAAAGATACAACTTTAGGAAAAACAATTGTTTCACAAAATACTTTTTCTTAAAATTTTATTTTTGTATCCCGTAAGAAACGATCGATCCATATTTTTGTGTTGAATTTTTAATATAATTTTTAATTTTCACTAAATAAGGTACCTCTCAGAAAAACCTAGACAGACCCCTAATTATTATATTTGATTCTGTTTTGCATATTTGCTTTTTCAGCTTATTAATAAAATATTTATTTAGTTCAAAAGACACTATGGGTACCGAAGTGATTCCTGTTCCTGAAAATCAAGAAAAGCCGTCAGAATTGGAACAAAAAGTTATTCGACAAATAGAAGTAATTTGTTTTATAATCCTATGAAAAAATTTCTAAATTATGTTTGCATAGATTATGTTTCATAATTAACACTAAAATATAAAATTTATATTAATTTGTGTATTTATATCTTATATATTTACATTTATACACTGTAGCCTATTAAGTATTACCCAATATTACAACAGCCCTTTTGGTATAACTTAGGACATGAAATTACAGTTCTAGAGACAATGGCCGATTCAAAATTTTAATGTATAAAGATCTTTTTGTTCTTAAGAGAATCTTGAAATTTAAGAATCTAAGCATTTAAATCTACTATATAAATTAATAGAAATGGGATTTAAGAATCAATATTAAGACATTTTTGAATCTCGTATATAAAAAATTTTCATTGATCAATATTGAAACACTTGTAGTATATTTATTCTGTTTCTTTGAGGTATGATAATCTAAATATGTGTCGAGAAATCTAAAATTCAACAAGTAATTTACTAACTAGGCTTAAATATTTGAATGTCAGCGAAAGAAAATTTTGAAATTCAATTGATTTTTCTTGTGAAATGTTAGTATTCTTGGGTAGTTTATTATGAAGTTACGTCATGTGACTTATGAGAACTGATTTGTTATCGTGTTGTTTTGAGGGTGAATTCCCCCCCCCCCATCTCTAGCCAGTTTTTGGCACATTTTGATTGTAGACAATTCAATTTCACGGCGTCCCAGAACAGAATCTAGGTATCCAAACAAATGTATCGCGAGTACGAGAAATAGAAAGCAACTGTTTGAAAATATTTTAGCTCTTTGACCTGAGCATAAGAATTTACCGCCATTAGTATGCTTAGTATTTCAGAAGGGGGGAAGAGTGGAAAATTCAAAACTCACCCATTTTTCGCGAGGGGGGGGGTCACTTGTCTCAGCCTTAGAGGAGGGATTTGCATTACATGGAGAGAAGCAGTCCTCCTTCTATTGTTGCAGAGAACGTTGTCACATGGTTTCTGGATGATTTTCTCTCCAGTAAACCCTATCCTCAGTCTTTTACTATGGATGTGGATTGCTGAGCTTTGTTTTGAACAATAAAATTCAATAAAAATGGTCGAATACTGCTATGCATATGAATGTTAAGAAAAATTCATTAAAAAAGGACCTTTTACATTTCACAAATAAGATTTTTTATTCTCTTTTAAACAATTTACAATTTGTCTGTTAGCATGTTAGGTTATGGTTTTCAACAAGCAGAATAGCTATTATTTAAAATAATAGATTATAATGTAGTTAACATTTGTAGGTATTTTCATTACAATTAAATTTTATATTGATATAAATATTCTGATATTTTTACGGCGTCATCATCTATTTTAATGATGTATGTTCGTCAGCTTTGGCACATTTTTTTTCGTCAATATTTTGCAAGCAAGTCGCTTCTTATTTTTGTTCTGTAACTTATTTTAATGCGTTAAAATAACTTTTTTTTAGTAATTTCAAACGAATTTAATTATATATTTTAGTTATGCGAACTTAAAGATATATAAAAGTACATTTCATGTAATAAATCATTTTTTCGATCAAAAATAAAATTATATTTCAATAATATTTATAAGCTGAAGAATACCTTTTTTTTTCATTATTTAGAAAATTATTTTTTATATAGGAAAAATTGTTTGTATATTCATATTTATTTAAGAAATTTTATATTTTTACTTATTACTGTATATTTATTATTCAGGAAAATATTAACTAGATTATTATAGGTTCTATTATTAATGATAGGTCCTATTATTAACTAATTATTATAGGTTGTCAAAGGTTAGGCTATTTATTAATATTATATGTATTTTATTTTTATTTCTGAAAATAAAAAGGGAATATTTCTCTTTTTGATTATGAATAAATTTTTTTTATATATAAAATATTAAGTCGAGAAGTATCAATGTTTCAAACTATGTTCTTATAAGGTAATTAGTAATACTTTTTTTAGATGAAGAGACAAATAACAAAACCAAAATTTGTTATTTTAGTTCAAATACTTTTATCATTTTATGTTAACGTATTAAAATTTTTATTGTATACATTGGTTAAAATATATTACTATTGCATGGCAAGCAAACTAGATGCCCTAATTGTAGAACAATAGGCAATATTAATATTTATTTTAAAAATAAAACAAAATATTTTGCTATTTTAGTTGTCCTGTTAAATTTTTTTGTTATTATACATAATCTCAATTTTAAAAAAAATTATGCATTGATTAAAATTAATGATAATCGCATAATTTATAACATCAGTTCACAATTTGGTTTCTATCTTCGATTCAAAGAATCATTATTTTTATTTCATTGTTTGGTAAAGTCATATTTAACTAATGTATGTTATTAGCTTTTTGTGATTTAAAGTAAATATTTAAGTGTAGCGCTCATATTATAATGTATTTTGATTTAAAAACTTATCTTTTACAATCATGAATAAAGTTGGAAAAGCATTCAAAATAAATGAAAAAAACAGTGAGAAAAATCTTCAGGTACTCAAATATTCCTGTACAATGTAACCGCCAGCTATCAATTTTTTGCCAAAAAGGTGACCCTCAATCTTTGAACAAGTTTTCGGAGCCCAAACAGTAGACTGGCTATTTCTACCCTAATACCTCCTCTAAGGTCTTAGCAGACGGGCAAGTCCCTTCCATGTTCCTATTATTAAATCAAAGGCATATTTTACCTGTCAGAGAAACTTTCAGAGAATTAAATATTCGAAATGAAGTGAATAATACGAAATTTAGGACATTTTTTTTTCCTAATCAGCTTGTCTTTCAAGTAAAATGTCTTAATATTCATTTTTGAGACAAATAATTTTTTATGTGTTGTCCAAAAGTGTCGATTCTTAAAGCAACAAATGGGTTGTTATAGTTTAGTATTATTTTTTATGAATAACTGAAGTCACTCCTTTTTTTAGCTCTGTACTTAAAATAGAATTCTAGTAATGACAGTCAAATACAGTCTAAGCGACTCTATTATAAATCACTGTACCAATTTCCCCCTCCCTAAAGCCGATGCCCCTTGAGTGGGAGACTTACCACTGATTTTGCCTGTTCAAATTTTTTCTCTGGGTATGGCATCCTCTTAAGTAGCCCCTTTATCACCTCAGGACATCAAGTCTTTAACGAGGTAATTATTTGTGTAAACGTTATTTGATGTCTAAAATGTGCTGTGAATAATATTTAACATTTTTTCTTCATCATTGTATTTTTAACATTTAATTCATCATAAAAATCATATTTATAATTTTTATTCATATTTATAAGTTATCATCTTGCATGAAGTCCATTTTAAGTACTTCAGTTGAATGTGGATTTCAATTTAAATGAATTTATATTAATCTGAATGAATTAAATTTATATAATAATTATAACGAATATCTGCACAGATTAGATTTTTCCTGATTGCATTGCTGTCCAATATAGCATATTTTGTGTTATTTTTCTAGTATTACTTTGGAAACTACAATTTAGGAAGAGATAAATTTTTAAAAGAAGAATTGAAGAAAGATGATGGATGTATCCTTTCATTGGTTTAATTTTATGTTTTAAAAATTATTTATACTTTTCTTTTGTTTTGAAACAAATTTTAATTTATTGCAGATTTTAACTTCCTGTTACCATTGTTTTCCTAACCCTTGTGCAATATTTACACAACTTGTTTTCTTTTTCGAAATTATATATATATCCTGCTATCAATGCATAAGATTTAGTTTTTTTTTTTTTTTTTTTAATATTTCTTTTTCTCAAGTTATTTAAAAAAAATTTTCAAGTAGTATATTTATTGATTTTTAAATAGTCTTCTGTTCGAAGAAATTGTGAAGTAGAATTTTTGTGTGTGTAGTTTACATAATATAATGTAGTGTTCTGTTTTATTAGCATATTTTATTAAAAATATTTTAACAAAAAAGTAATTTTTTGTTGATATTTTTAATAAAATTTGCTATTATTTTTTACATGTTGTAAGCAAGGGTGCAGAAAATTATGAGAGCCGGATATTTCATTAGAGCAAGTTTTTTTGGTTTGACTTCCCTCGGTCCAAAATTATAGAATGTTTTTTCCAAATAACAAAAACATTTTAGAGTAAAGTTAGTATATTAGAATTTTATAATTTTTTTTAATAAGGGAAAAAGAAGTCATTGGTGAAAGATCTAGCTAGTATATTTGTTAACATTACAGGAATATAAATAATAGGTAATAGTAGTAATTTATATAGTTATTTTGTGTTATGTTTAACTTTACCGAAAGTATTCTTTTATTTTTCTTCAGACTGTAAGTTGTTATGGCACAAGGAATCTAAAAATGTATTAAAATTCATTTTAAAAATGTATTTTTTAATATTTAAATGATGCCTTATTTATCCAAATGCTAAATTTTTTATTTTAGCAACAAGATTTAACATAGAATGTCAAATAGTTTTAATTTGTTCTAACTACATAGCTACCAATCTTTCTGCATTTTTACTTATTTTAGCTATTTTCTCCGCTTTTGTGCACAGAAGATAAGGTTTTCCATAAACACGATTCATATTTACGCGATCTAAAAGTTATGATTTTTATTTACGCTATTTAAAATTTCTGTATCGCAGCTTGTATTTTCTCATTTTCAAAATCGAATATTATATATATGACTTATTCTTTCGACGATTATTAGTATATCTAGGCATTACAACGGAGCGAAACTGGGAGAGAATATATTCAAAACTTGCATTCTGTGCTTGCTAAGAATGAAAAATAGGATTTGTCAAAAGATATTTGAAGATGGGCTATCTGTTTGTGTCAGTTTTGCTATTACCACAAGAATATATGAAACTTCTCCCAACTGGAGCAACCCTCATTCACAAGCAATTTGACCTTGTTAAAGGATTTTTTTTTTTTTTTTGGTTACTTGTTTTGTGAAACATGAAGCATTTGCAGCAATCGGAAATTAAACAAAACAAAAAAAAAGATATAGCAAGTATAAAAGATATAGCAACAAAAGCAATAACATAAAAAGTGATTCAATTTTTTTTTGGAAAAAAAGTTCACTGATCACCAAAATCCAAATTTTAAAAAATAATGTTGCTGTTTTTTATGTTATAAAATGAAAAATAATTATCTAAACTGTTGTTAATTATCATGTAATTTTTCAAACTAAAATTGCAATTTTTGTATGTTAAAGAGTTACTATATATTTCTACTTCACAATTATTGATATGTTTTGCCGGGCTCTAGCTGGATTAGATTATAATATGAACATAGTGATTCCAATTGTAAAAGTTTATATCCTTCTCTAAATAATTTAATAGGTCATGTTACTGATATATTTGCTATAAATCACGTAACTGTTTTTATTAAATGTTAATGTATGTTCTCAATAGTTTTAATTTGCTAAACCAGACAGTTTCTCAAGTAGTAATTGTCTGGTATGTTAACTGAAGAAGAATATAATTTCTAGCTTTATTTTTTCAATTGGTAATTTTACTTTTTACTAAATGTTAGTATCGATGTAATCATTTATATAAAAATAAATCGCTACACAATTGCATGTCAACACATTGTTGTTATCTTAAATTTTTTGGAAAATATTATTAAACTACTTTTATTTTCGAATTGTTGTATGCTATATTTTTGTAATTTGTTAGATGAACATGTTTTTATTATCTGTATGTATATTTAGTTTGTTAATTTCCTCAATAGTACTTAAAGGGGTTCCTTTAGAAACTATGGTCAGGTTTCAACGTCTGAAGGTAATTTTTTTTCTTTCTCTGTTTCTCACTTTCTTAAAAAAATAAACTTTTTAAATCCACTTTCTCTAATCTAGTACTGATCACAAGTTAAAATTCTTTTACTGTGAAAAAAATGATAAGTATTTAGCAATGCAGATAATCATTGAATTTGATGGAGAGTTTTACTTATCTAGTTTTTATTTTTTCTCTCTTTTAACACCATATCACCATGCATCTTTTTTGCTTTGGAATGCTCATTTAGCATTATTTATTGGTATTTATAAAGTTATTAATTACTCAAAGTTAAATTATCTCCTAAGAAATATTGATGTTTTATCATTCCCGAATGTTTTAGGTTCATGAAAACTAAATCTAGTTTATAATAACCAACATTTATTTGTAGTTTGTTTTTATGATATACATACACATATATATATATAATTATTCCCAACATACTCTTATAGTTTATACATAGTACAGGTATTTTTGAAAAATTAGTTTGAGCTCTTGTGCATTTACATTTGAAACAGCTGTAGCAATTATTTGAAATTACCTGTATCTATTTTGTGTTGGAGAATTTTATTAATATTTCCCTTTATCATTCACACTTATGTGCCCTTCAAATTATGTGAATGCAAAAATTAATTGATTGTTTTCCAAGTGTTTTGGTGGCAGTACTTATAAGAGAGTTAAAATAACTATTTCAGTATTTCTATAATCGCTCTTACATAGTTATATGGTTTTATTCATGAGATAACATACAAACATAATGTAGCATATTTTATTCTTATTGATACTTACACAATGTAAGTATAGAAATTATTTTTCAAAAAATTTTACATTTATGTTGGAATCAATATATTAAATATATTGATCCTAACAATTGAATGTAACTATATTTAGGTTTTACTAATTGTTCTACCGCTGAGAAGATGTTAAAATATTTCAAATAGTTATGTGTATTCTATTTTTATTTCTGAAAATAAAAAGGGAATAATTCTCTTTTTGATAATGAATAATTTTTTTAAATGTAAAATGTTAATTAAGTCGAGAAGTATCAATGTTTCAAACTATGTTCTTCTAAGGTATTTAGTAATAATTTTTTTTTAAATAAAGAGACAAATGACAAAACCAAAATTTGTTATTTTAGTTCAAATACTTTTCTAATTTTGTGTTAACGTACTAAAATTTTAAATGTATACAATGGTACTGTGAGTTTTAGTTTGATTAGGGGTGATTATATTCTAGGGATACTCTGGAATTCAGTGTTGAATATTTGGAACTGTGCCGTTTGGTTCTATTTTTTATATTTGGAATCTGCTACCATTGCGATTCCTATTTGCACAGTTAGATAATCAAACATAGATTTTCTTATTTACCTAATTTAAAGGTTACACATAGAGATTTGTATGTATGTGGTTTAAAAATTTTATATTGCAATTCATACAGGGTTTAAGCTGAGTCTAAAAATTCATTAGCAAAAAAGCTAAAATCTGAAAAAAAGTTTTAGCAAAATGCTAAAATGCCATTAGGCTTATAAAATCACTTTATATCAAACAAGTACTGTAAGTTATCGGACAAAGAATAGCTTAATGTACAAGAATATCAAAAAGAATAACTAAAACAAAAAAAAACACTTATTATTTATCAAAACATTTTGGTTTATAATTAACAATCTTCCTTTCTTTCATGTTTGCCCATTTTACAAATGCTTCTTGAAAGTTAAATGCACTTTCAGGACCCTCAATATTAATCATTAACAAATTGTTTACATGGTTGATTAACAACCTGTTTCGAATATTAGTTTTAATCAAATTAAGGCAGCTAAAGCCCCTTTCACAGTCAACAGTGTGCATTGGTATTGTTGCACAATACTCTATAACAGAAGTTATTAATGGGTACTGTTCAGACGCATCATTGGTATATAAAAATAAAAGTAATTCATTAAATGACATGTTTTTACATCGTTGCATTAAGATGTGTTTAAATAATCCCCATTCACAAAGTAATTCAGTTTCTGTAAACTGAAAATCTCTTCTGGGAGATTCCGAAAACAGTTTGAAAATGCAACGGCCATTTTTGTTGATCGCTATGCTTCATCTCGTTTGATCACGTTTTTTTTCGTGAACGCTAGCGTCATGGTTCTTCTTGCGAAAGAGATTTTTCCTCCTTCTTGTTCGATCAAGTTTTTTTCATGGATGTTAGCGTCATGGTTTTTCGCGGAAGCTTTTTTTAAATGGAATTTAGTAAAATCCTTTAGCGAAAATGCTTTGTTGAATTTTAGCATTTTTGAGGGGTCTTTTCGCATTTTGCGAAAAAAGCTACCGTAGCGGAAACCCTGAATTCATATTCACTAGCTTTAAAAGTCCAATGTTACAATTTTTATTTGCACATTTTTGCAATTTGCGTTCACACCTTTTTAAAATCCTGTAACATGATTTGTATTCATTCCATTTAAAATTTATTCATTCGTATTCTCGCGTTTTCAAAGTCATATTGCACATGGTATTCATAAGTTTGTAATATCAAACATCGATTTTCGTATTTTTACATGATTTATAGGCTTTGAATTACGATTTGTATAAAAGTGTTTTTGAAATCCTATATTGGACTTTATATTGACCCAAATTTAAAATCCAATCTCGTTATTCATATTCATGCAGTTTTAAAATCCAGTTTCGCAATTCCCATTCACCCGATTTTTAAAAATACAACATTTCTAAGCACTAAGATTTTTCTTAAATTAGTTATGATAAAAGTTTGGTATTCTTCATTGGTAGGTAATTATAGATCTTATTTCAAAAAATTATGTTAAATACGCAGGGCCGTCTTAGCAGCATGCAGGGCCCCGGGCAAAGAAATGTTTTGGGCCATTATAGCATGTCGCACTGCTTAAAATCGAACTAAAATCATTTGATTTAATAAATGTGTTTAAATTTGGTTTTAGTAGACCCAAAAAAACCTGAATTCACATAAAAATTTCATTGGAATATAAAGAAATAGATTTCGGTTGCCTTTTTAAGATTCCCAGGTGATAAAATATTCAAATTATTGTTGTTTGCCAAAATAATAAATCACTATTTGTAGAAAGAAAAACTAACTACACACTTTATACATTATAATATATTTATTTTAAAAATATATATAAAGTAATTTTGTTTAGTCTTAGTTTTCTTTTTAATACAATTTATAAAAAGTAAGATTCTCAAGGGCCCCTTGAGTGCCTGGGGCCCTCGGGCACTGCCCGGGAGTGCCCATGCGTAAAGACGGTACTGTAAATACGAAGCATATATTATGTATAAATTTATATCGATTCTTTGGGCTTAAAATTTTTCGCCTTTTCTCATAATCACTCCTGTTTGATGTATTTACGAATTTTTACAAAATTATTAATTTTCAAATTCAAAGGAAATTATTATGGGGAAAACATTAGGTAACCTTTTACTGCTTTTTTGATTTGAAAGATTCTTTGAAATCTTGTCATTGGAGGTCGCAATTATAACAGATGAACTTGCACAGCATATATACTATCATAGTATTTACTTTCATTTCTGATATTAGAGAGCTATTCTCTTTACAGAGAAATAAGATTATGAAACTTTAGCTTCTTTGTTCATGCAAATGAGCTATTAAAAGAATATTTTTTCTCTCCTTTTGTTTTTTTCCCCTTAAATATAATGCATTTTTAATTCTTATTTTTTCAGCAAATGAACGTTGACTTTGAAACCATATCTGCTGCATTGAAAAAATCTCCCAATCAATTGATGGAGGTAATTATTTTAGTATTTTGTAATTAGAAAAAATTAAAGGCTAGATATTGCTATTAAAGTCAATGTAAAAATTCATTTTTCTATCTCAGGTTAGTGATGACTGTACTAAAATTCGTCGAAGAGCTCCTGTTCCGGAAAATGTAGATAGAGGAGAAATGGATGACAGATCATTATATGTGGTATGAAAGTTTTAATGAATGTAGAGTAACTTTTTAAAAAGTTCCCACCAAAGACTTATTGAGAATTTTTTCGATATTTATGTAATTCACTGACTGCATTAAATTTCATAATCTAGTATAAATATTTCTGCAGGCCTAAACCTTTTTATAAAAAAAAAAATGTTTTTTTTTTTTGGTCTTATTTTTTTGCCATTCAGTAAAATTCGACAAACTTTTTGGAGTAATTTAAAATCACAAAATCGTTGTTTTAAAATTTAAGAAAAAATTTAGAAAACATGTGCACAATACATCAAAATATATATATATTATTTTAAATACTTATATCTTGCTTATATTATCTAGAAAATTTTGGCAACCCTCACTATAATTTTATAATGGGAATAGGAAGTATGAGGGCATTTTGTGTGAATTTTTTAAGAAGCTCATATGAGTTTATGAAGGAAAGATTTTTTGATTTAAAGTGCTTAAAATAAAATGCTTTTTCATATTTTGTATATCTAGCTTCAAGATATCTTTTCATGTATATCTTTTCAGAAAGGATTCAAGAGAGAAACAACATTAGATCAAGTTCTTGATTTTTTTAAGGACTATAAAGTAGAGAATGTTATGATGCGAAAACGTAGACAGGGAGACAAATTCTTCTTTAAGGTAATATTTAAATTAATAATTGATGCAATTAATTGGCCTTAATAATGTTCCTATTTTTTTAAGCTCATTGCATTACTTTACTACATTTTTAATATGGTTAAATTACTTACATTAGCTTAATGTAAGTAATTCATCTCAAGTGCATATTTTTTTTAGTTTTTAGAGTCTTAGTATTTAGTCACTATTTGTCTATGTTTACTTTGAATCACAATGTGATATGACATTTTCATCAGCAAAAATACTCTACAGCTCTTTTTTTCTTTTTTGTTACTTGACTTCCTACACAGGGAAGGACAAAATAATTTAAAAATTCTTTTAATCATTTATAAAAGAATTACTGAACCAAGTAGCAATTTTATTCATAAAATTTATTAGGGGCCATTCACTAACTTAAATTTGTAATGTGAATTTATTAAAATTTTCTTAGTTTGCTTAATTCTTTACATATCTTTATAAATTCGGTATGATCAATAATATTGATCTTTGTTAATCGTTTGCTGAAAATGCTTTCATAAATAACTATTTAAATCTTATAAAAAATACACTGTTTGACCTTTTGAAATAATTGTTAAATAAATTGAAATTTTGAATTTTTTTTCCTTAAATAGTTGAAGTGAATATTAATTTACAAAATAAAGTTAACCACTCAATATTGAATGTAATTAATATTGTGTGTAAACAGGGGTCTGTCCGGGGTAAATTTACTATCTTTTAGCAGTACTTTCACATATTTAACTTTAAGAAAAAAAATACTTTAAAAAAACAAGTTCTAAGATTCTCCTCTCTCTGCCTCTTAAAACTTTTTTTTTTTTTAAATCCCCGCAAAAAAGGGACAAATCACGGATGAATTACGCATTTCAACTTGCAATGGAACACCCCTTCGGATTGTTATTATGATATAGAAGAATTTGCTTCCCACCCAGTTAGTAAAAACACTGGGTAATAGGAGCTTCAGCAACTCGATCCTTAATGGAGGTGGAAGAAAAGGTGCTAGTACCGTGCAAGCTCTGTTCTCAGTGCAATCTATTGAAATGACGGGCTTTTCTGCGAGCTGTCTTTTATGAATAGGTAGCATGTGTTTGGTCATATAGTGCGGTATGGTAAGCCTAACCAGTCACTTACGCCATATCTAAGCGAGCTTTATTTTAGCTCAGTTTTTTAGAATGAAACAGTAAGGCTCTCCCTCTGTAATTTTTACAGGAAGTCGAAATTCAATCATTATCGTAAATTTATTCTAACAGACCTTTATTTTTTTATGAAACATCTTTTTCCCCTCTGAAATTTTATTGTGTATGAGCTAGTTGAAAATGTTATAATGAAAATAGCTTTTAGTGCTAGTACTGTTAAATGCATGTTTTTGTTAAATTCAAGTTAAAATTTAACTATGAACAATGATTTTTATGACTTTTTAAATTTGGACAAAATTTTACAATACAATAGCAAAATTGTTTTTGAATATGTGAGGAAAATTTATAGGAATTTACCAATCATAAATGGTTTTTATGTTGATTTTTTAATATAATTTTTACAAATTGTATTTAGGATGCCTAATAGAATCAAGAAAATAGTTCTGTGTTGGAGTATATGTAAAGTCCGGAAATTATTTTGCACTTTGTTAATGTGTGCATGAATTACTTTCAACATTCGAAAGAAAAATATTTTTATTAGTGCGCATATCCTAATTATTATATTTTTTAAAAGTCCTTAAAAATTATTTTACAGTGCTTGACAGTTTTTTTTTTTTTTACTTATCTATAAACTCTGTGTGCTGCAAGTCCTGCTGCAATATTCAAACTCTTAATTTATGAAGTTTAAAATGGGTTTCTCTCAAACTCAATAAAAATTTAATTTAAAAGTAAAAATGAAAAAATCTGGGATTATTTTTTTTTTAATTTTCTGAAACCAATTTAATCTAGGCTAAAAATCAGTTGGTAATAATTTTTTTTTTCTAGAATGAAGTCATGATTTTTATTTTAGTTATTCATTGTTTTGGTTTACCTTGCTTCCCAGGTTATTTTGATATTGTTCATTGTAAATTAGAAAAAAAAAATAACCGTGTTGTTTCATGTCGATTTGAAGTATTAGTTTATTCATGGTTGATTTTTAACAATTGTAGGGTTCAGTCTTTGCCACTTTCGAGACTCAAGCTGACTGTGATTCATTTTTTGAGAAAAAAGGAATAAAGTTTGACAAAACAGAAATGTTAAAAGAACGAAAGTATGTATTTGAGCTAATTCTGTTTTTTCATTTTCCGGTGCTTATTTAATTATTACATTATTTATCATTTAATTATTACAGAAAAGATTATGTGAAGAGAAAAGATGAATTTTTTGAAAATTTAAGGGCGTAAGTTAAAAAGCTCTAATTTCTAACT
This sequence comes from Parasteatoda tepidariorum, assembly GCF_982258835.1. NCBI lineage: Eukaryota > Metazoa > Arthropoda > Arachnida > Araneae > Theridiidae > Parasteatoda > Parasteatoda tepidariorum. The sequence continues at coordinate 64,753,442 of NC_141761.1, forward strand.
TCCAGTTTGTTTTTATGTTTAAATAATATCTGCATTTTTTTTTTCAGGGAGAAGGCAAAGAAAAAAGAGGCCGGTGAAAAAGTAATTATTAACAGCATAATTTTCATCTCTTCTCCGATTAATTTTTTTTTAAATGTTAAGAACAAAGAAATTTTGCATAGATATTAGAGAGTGTTATTTCTTTTTTCAGTATATTTACAATTTTTAGTGCATCTATATTGTTTTGTTTTACTCGTATTTTATTTAACGTGTCAGTTGATTTTTTGACTAACTTTGATTTTATAAAACTTGCTTGTAATAAAGTTTCAAAAGACTGTTTTTAAAAAAGTAATTTCCATAGCTGCAAACTGTTCTCACGTTTTCTCCTGCATTAAGATTTCCGGATCTGGGGTAAAATCTTGCGCATTGTGGAAATCCGTGCAATGAATTTTTCACTGTCAGGGATACAATCTGCAAGACTTCATGGATTTCCAGGATAATCTGCACCAATTGAGTTTGAAGACCCTCGTGAATGCAAGATAGTCTTCTCCGTTAGAAAATCGAATTAACGATTACAGGTTTTAAAACGTGTGTTTAAAATGTCTGTGATAACTGTTAAATGCACTATTTCCGGGATTGGAGCAGTTGCTCAAGTTGTTTCAAAATGAAATTTCGGCCCCAAAATGCCATTTTTTCCTGAAATTACTACCAAACTCTCATATTATTGAGAACTTAGTTACATTTGATGTCAAATTTCTCCCATCAAAATTAGCTCATTTTAAAGTTAATGTTGCATACCTGGCAACTCTTCCTGATTTCTCGAAAGTTTTTACAAATTTTCCACCTTTTTTCAGATTTGTCCCGATTTATTTTTTTTATTTATTTATAATTTTTTTTAAAATTTTTTTTTTTTCTTTTTTGAAAAATAATAAAAACTCTCCAAATTCAGCTCTTACGAGCCTTTTACAGAGAGGTGTTCCAAAGTGTGCGCCTCAATCGAAACTGTACTGCCAACAGTTTATGTATAACTTTTGTATTATTTGTAGGATAAAGAAGATACACCCAAAGGTTGCTTACTGAAAATTATTGGAATAACTGATGAATCGATTAAACGTGACGATGTCAGAAAAGCTATGGAGGAGTATGGAAATGTTGCATTTGTTGATTTCTTTGCAGGAAATACTGACGTAAGCATTTGAAATAAATTTTTGTTTCATCTTCCTAATTTAAAACACTTTAAACATGCATAGTTGAAATACTTTGGTGGAATTGTGTAGAGTTCTACAAAATTATGGCATTCAAAGGGGAACCTAATTTTTATAGACATGAATTTTTTTTTGGGGGGGGGGATGTTAGCTCAGAAAGTTTTAGTATGTTTCTAATTTTGTGAAGGTATTGTCTGTGCTAATTAACTGTCTCTGCTAATTATCGTCTGTGCTAATTAAAACTGTGTATTTTAAGTTATGCTCTTATACTACAGTCGAACCCGCTATAGTGAACAGTCTGCGGACTCAGTAATGTGTCCACTATAACCGATGGTTCACTATATCCAAATTTTTTGAAGAATATTTTTTGCATAAGACAGTTGAATGATTGAAAATTGGCTTTGCAATTTTGTATAAGTTATTTAAAAAATTATTAACTAATTAATAGATAATAAAGCAAAAATTGATGGAAAAAGTAACTACGCCACTAAATATTAGTTTTATTTTCACTTTTTATGAAAAAAAATTTGTGATTTTTGATTGAACACAATTTGATTTTAAATTGAGTTCATCAATTTTCTTATCTACAGGGTTCCCGCGTCCTTGAAAAGTACTTGGAATTTCATTTTGATTTTCAAGAACCCCTAGAAGCACTTGAAAATGATAATAGATCCTTGAAAAATTCAAAATTACCTTGAAAAGTATCGAAAACTCAGGAAAACAGACCTATTTCTAGCATTTCTGTGATTAACTTTTGACGCGCGTAAGTGTGAGAGAATGACTCCTTTCAGATGATGACACATACTGTTTGATTTTAGGATTTTATGTATGTTTTGCAATATCAAACATCGATGTTGTAATATCAAACATCGATTTTCGTATTTATACGCGATTTGAAAACTACTTGTTGCGATTCGTATTCATGTGACCATGTCAAGTGCGTATGATTGATGCTACTGAAAAAAATTTTATTCAAGTGTGAGTGGTTAATTAAAAAAACAGTTAAAGTGACCAAAATTGTTAGTAAGAATCTGTCAGAAGATATTGAGTTGAAAGTTGGCTACTGTTTCAATTTAAAATGGTTGACCGATAATAAATTTAAAATTATAATTAAGCCGCAACATCCAATAATTAATTTTCTTTAATAGAAAAGTGGTCAAAATTTCAAATTACATTTAAGAACAATTTAAATTTCACTGTCTAAATGCTTCTGCCACTTTAATTATTAAATAAAAATCTCCCGGCAGAGTTGTTTTTAAGTATCTAATTAATATCACAGTATTATATAGAACATCCCCCTCCCCTGTCCTCTGCCCGAATCTTTGCTTATTCAGAGGTTGTATACCTAGCTTAAAATAGGCCATATGCAAAATTCAAATCCAACGTTTTTATGCATCATGAATTTTATTCTTGACTTGATGCCAATCACCCTTGCTTTTTTTATACTTAGATCACTTTCCGAAATCAAGAGAGAGAGCAATGGAAGTCTTATTTTTCAGTACTGCTATTATCGTCTGACATCTATCTTCAACTAACTATTATCGTCAAAACCTTTTAGTTTAAAATGTTAAATTTTAGTCTATCTTTTACTGAAATTTAAGTCCTCGAGAATTTTATAATAAGTCTTAAAAAGTACTTGAATTTTATTTTTAAAGTAGAACCCTGTATCTACAATGTGCAAAGAATGCAAGATTTTTACATTTTGAACAAGATTTCGAACCATCTTAACAAAGCATCTTCTACGTTTTCTCTTTCAGCTCCACGCAGTTTTTCCGATGAAACCATGTTTTTGTCATATGCCGCAAGAATTGCACTTCGATTTTTCTAAATGTTTGAAACTGTAGATTTTGACCAGGAAAATTCCTTACACAGTGTCGATTGATTGGTTCCATCATCAATACGCTTTACAATTTTAACTTTGTCCTCTATCGAAAACGCTTTTCTCTTTAGAGAATTTGCCATTTTCACTGCTTTTGAAATAAAAATCTTGTCTCAAATAGATAATGTAAGAATATGAAGAGAGCAGCTGTAGAATGAGTTAAATTGTTCCCCTTCTTGATTGTCAAAGGGTGATTTGTAAAGAATATGGTTTGAACAGATAAGAAAATTCCAAGTGGCCAAGTTAACTAGTTGTAAAGCAAGCTTGGGGAAAAGAGATAAAGCGAGGCCTGTCAGGGAGGGGGAAGTAAAAGATAAATGATCTGTTTGACATTTATTACAGTATAGTTAAAAGTGATAAGCATAAAGGAGAGTAATATGACACATTTTATAGGAATGCATTCATTTTCAGTCCCAACACCTACAAGTTTAAAGATGGAGGACTGAAAAAGATATTTGAAGAAATGAAATTTGAGTCCACTATAACCGAGTTTCCAAGTTCTAAGCTGTTCACTATAAGCGTTAAAAATAACATTATTTAAATAGGAATACGGACGGGATTGCTAAAAAAAAGTTCACTACCTCCGAGTGTTCACTATATCCCAGGTTCACTATAGCGGGGTTCGACTGTATAAGGATTAAGTACTGTTGGGTGAAAATCTGGTCAGGAGTTTTATAAGGTGTTCACTTTCTTGTTCTGTACATCATTAACTAGAAATCATTAACTACTGAAAAATAATTAAATCAAAGTTTAACTTCATTCTCTCTCTTTCTTTTTTTTGTTTATTTTTTTTAACTTAGCAAAATTACTTTTTTTAAGTATGATATGGGAACTTTCTCTAACTGACAAAATTTTTATCTAAAACAGCAGCACTATAAGAAAGGTTTTGAGTTTCTCCATGCTTTATAGAAGAACTATTAAGTTTCATTTCAATACATAGGAGGATATTACCCCAATATGAAATAATGCTAAATAAAAGTTTGCAGCAATGATAAGTTTCAAATTTCCATAAATGCTTATAATTTAATTTTGAAATTTGAAATCAACAGAAAATTTATATTTTTATGTATTAATGTAAAATATATATATTTATTTATTAAAATTAACTGATTTAGAGGCTGTGCATCTCTAAAGAGTAGGGCACATCGACCAGAGGTTTATTGTACCTGAACCCTAAATCATGATTAATAAGAAGGCCTTATGGCTGAAATAAAATTCAGCAAACACCTTACAGGAACATCTTGCTGTTCCCAGGCCTTAATGCAGTGTTGCCTGAAATGCTCAAATCTTTGAGCAAAATAAACCTCACAATCACGAAGAATATGTTGTGATGTTCTCCTCTGTATATGGCTCCTCTATATGTTGTTCTCTTCAAGATGACAACCTCTGCAGAGAGGATAAGATTCAATGCCCATTACGTATAGGCAGAGTGCGATTTCTTCTTCTGATCTCTGTATGAACCCTGCTTATAGGTGTCTCCTAAGGATGTAGTGAGAAGATCAATTATCTTCCTCAAACTGTTCCTGTTTAGTTTATGAAGCTCTTTTTGACGTACACTGGGACAGTCACGATTCAGGACTCTTTTTAAATTAAATAAAAAAATCTTATATCTATCTTTGATGAATTAAATGCCTATTAATATTTGAAATTTTAAGTAAGCATAACATTTCAAGTAGTTATGTTTAATTTCAATCATAACTGGAAAATATATTTTTTTTCCAATGCGCAACTGTGTTAACATCCGTCAATTCAGGCATTTACAGGGCGATTTTGTTGGCCTTTCTTTCAGGGGCACCATATTAGGTGGGCCAACTTCGCTCCCACAGTGAGGACAGATAGTACAGAGAATGAATGAACATCCATGCCTTGCCCGGGATTTGAACCCAGAACCTTTCTGATGCAAGGACAATTCCCTGCCCCCTACACAGGCCGGTCGACTAACTGGAAAATGTTGCAGTCTTTCTATTTTGATGACTAAAAATCCCTATCTGTAAAATATTTAATACATTACGCAACAATCATCATGAATTTTATATTTCGTAAAATCTGGAATTTTTCCTATCCATGTCTGCAGCTATGCTAGTAAGAAAATGGATCTTGAAGGGCTTGTGAAATCCATTCCTTAGTGACATATAATCAATAGAAATAATAAAAGAGAGAGTATCCGCCACTTGTGAAACAAGGTAACCCCATGACAAGTGTTTGGAATATTCTTTCCATACCAGTCTAAGCTTCAGGATAATCCCCAGATTTTACCAATAGCATTTCTGCAAGACCAGAAAATCTTCTTGGCCTTGTTGATACAGTATTCTAGATGATAACCCCAGTTAAGTTTCCTGAGAAACTTGACATTTTTAGTGAGTTCCAATCTATAGACTAGGTAATACACATTACCTAGATTAAGACTAGTGAACGCTACAAGACTTATCATGGCCGGGTTAACAGATAGGCCAAAGTCAGAGCACCATTCATGATTTCAGAGACTTGCTATGCTTGCTTCTGACTGCAATAACACCATCAGCATACCCAATACATGGAATGCCAAGATCAGTTAACCGAACTAACAAAGAGTCCATAACCATACACTATAGGACAGGGGACAAAACTCTTTCATTACAATGTTATTATCATGCTTGTTTAAATTTATTGGGTTTTTTTTCGGAGAAAATAGTAACTTTGGAAAATTTATCAGTCATGAAAAATTCTTACAGGGTTCCTACACGGTCAGGAAAACCTGCAAAAGTCAGGCTATTCTAAAATTAAGTTAAAAAGTCAGGATTATTCTTACATATTCATAAAGTCAGGAAATAGTCAGGATTTTTCTTACTTATTCATAAAGTTAGGAAAATAAAAAAAACTATAGTTCATTCAAAGACTGACAGGCAGAAATAAAGTTTCAAGGAAAAATTCTGTAATTCAAAATATGTAATTTCCTCATAATAACATACCCTTTTCCCTGGTAGAACCTGTCCTGTTAGCAATTTTCCTCCTGTTTATCCAATGATAAGGAATTTTTGATAGGGTTGCTAGGTTTATTGCTCTTTGTGTGAATAACTGGTTTACAGACAATAGTAGCTGAAACAACAGCTGAAAAATCAAAAAAGGAATTTTTACTGTTTTGTGATGCTGCCAAAAAAAAAGAAGAGCAAAAGAGTTTCTTAGAGTTTAATCCACAGCAAAAGATATTAGATAATTTTTGTCCCGCAGTGGACTGATCGTTAAGACACGGTTCCCAACAGATCACCGAAGTCAAGCATCACTGGCTACGGTCATTGTGCGGGTGGGTGACCACTTGGATCAGCCTGCGTAGGGACCGAGGGTGTGTGGTATTGGTCCTCGTTAAGCTGCTCTACCGTAAAGTGCTCGACTTCGCGAGCAGGTCGTCGGGCTACCGAAGCGGGGGTGCCATCCCCTCTGCAGAGGATCAAAAATTGTGATGGCATGTCTTCGGATCATCCTCAGGGATGTTTCCCAGACCGTCGCCAATAGCCCATTGTGCAGCTCTAGTACGACGTAAATGAAGAAGAACAACAATTAGATAATTTTTTTCGAAATATTTGCACAGAGAAAAAAAATGTTACAATTTGTGGGAGGTTATAAAAAAATTTTCTTATCCTCTCTCATGGTAACGCAACAGTTGAAGGGGGGTTTTCAATCAATAAAAGCTTATTGGTTGAAAACCTCAATGAAGACTATTATTTCACAAAGGCGTGTGTATGATTATGTTTCGTTTATAAATGGACTAAAAAACATTTACATTAATGAAAAGATGCTAGATGCTGTAAAAGGATCTAGAACAAGAAAGATGAAGGCATGCATTAGAAGCCAAAAAAAAAAAAGAAAAACGAAAGAATAAAAAAGCTGAAATTTCTAGAAAACTAATAAAAAAAAAGATAGATTATTTGAAATTTAGAAAATCTAAATTGGTGAAAACTGCTGCAACAGAACTGAATGTTCTTGATTCAGAAATTGTCAAACAACAAAATATGTTGAGAAATATTATATAACATAGGAGCCCCTGAGTTTCTCCTGAAGCTTACAGTATTACAGAAATAAATTTAAAAATACTGAAAAAAAAAGATTTGATTTTATTTTTCTCACAAGTTGCATAATTTTTCTATCTGAATTTTTATTTGTATATAATTAACTTTTTTTTACTTTTTTCCCCTTATTTATTTCCATTTTATCTTTTAAAGGAAAAGTCAGCTGTAAGTGAAATTGTGATTTTTAAAAATTAATACAGTGCACTCCCGATTATCCGGGTTAATCACCGGGACGCGACTTTACACATTGTCGACTCCCGGGCACCTCCACTCGCGCGGTTTTATTTGTCATCTGTTTCACCGCCTTATCTAGTAACCCTCACTCAGAGGCACCCCTACGCTCGCCGCAATACAGCACTCGCAAAAGTCATACACGAATCTTTGCGCTCATGGATATTTTTAAAAGTTGCTTGTTGAATTAAGTTAAAATTTTATCCTCGTTTAAGACTAAAAAAATTCAAATAACGAGATCAAAATACTTCGTCCTTCTATAAAGAAAAAGTTACATACACACAATTATTTCAGCTAATTACATACATATTTCGGTTTAAAAAAATTTCAAATAGAAACTATTCTTGTAAATTAAATAAAAATCTGGAGTAATAAAATATTTATATATTCAGAATAATCAATTTCTTTTGAATATCTTAATAAACAAAGTTTACAAAAATAATCCCCTATATAAATCATCACATTATTAAGTGTACATATTTTTGAAGATAAAAGTATTAAAAAAAAATTTACGCAGTTTGAAAAATAATTATTTTTATTTCCTTCATTTTTACCATGTGTTTTCAATTGTTTCTATTTTGGAAAAAATATGTATTCTTCAAAATGCTTACAATATCTTTAAAAAATTGCATATATTTTATACTGAACAACTTTTGATTGACAATATTTTCTTCATAAGTGAGTCCTTAAAAAAATTTGAAAATATTTTCATTTAATTTGTTCAAATTTTTTCTGTAAAATGCGTGCTATTATGAAAACAAGGAGAAAAAATATTTTTAGTAAAGTCATGACATAAAGAAACAAATCTATGACATATTCACTACTATTTTCGTGTAGTTAATTTATTTTTTATAACATCAAATCATATTTATTAAAACTTAAAGTTGTGGCTGCTCAACTTTTTTTAATGTTTCTTAAGTTTGTCAGGGAAAATTCCGATATTTTCCATTTTTCTTGCTTCTATCACTATTATTTGTATATATCTGAAATTACTCACCTTCGTTTTAATTGTTTCCTAATTAATTTTATCATATATTTTGCTACATATATTTATCCTTTCATTCTATGCTTCATTAATTTCATAACTTATCCATCTTGTAACTTTTTATTCATAATTTTATAACAACTTTAGCTCATTAGATTCTATAACTCAACAATTGGTATATATATTTTATAATTTCTTTATTCAATTTTTGGGCTTCTAAATAAGATATGGAAAAAATACTATGAAAATTATTACATTTATTGTCAATCTAAAATTAGGCCTTTTTTCCTCCTAAGTGCGTTAACTTAAAGTTGTGGCTGCTCAACTTTTTTTAATGTTTCTTAAGTTTGTCAGGGAAAATTCCGATATTTTCCATTTTTCTTGCTTCTATCACTATTATTTGTATATATCTGAAATTACTCACCTTCGTTTTAATTGTTTCCTAATTAATTTTATCATATATTTTGCTACATATATTTATCCTTTCATTCTATGCTTCATTAATTTCATAACTTATCCATCTTGTAACTTTTTATTCATAATTTTATAACAACTTTAGCTCATTAGATTCTATAACTCAACAATTGGTATATATATTTTATAATTTCTTTATTCAATTTTTGGGCTTCTAAATAAGATATGGAAAAAATACTATGAAAATTATTACATTTATTGTCAATCTAAAATTAGGCCTTTTTTCCTCCTAAGTGCGAAAACACATTTACTAACTTAATGTAACGTAATTTAATACGATTCATCTTTTTTAATAAGAACGATACAGAGAAAAGCAGGATCAGTAAAAGTGAAATGTGTATTTTAATTTATATTCTGCTTCAAAAATGAGACAAAAGAGGCACAGAAAACTTTTCTGTTATTATTTAATAGTATTCATTAGTCTTTAAAATTCCAAAAGAATTTTTAAGTTGCTGGAATCATACAATAGTCTCATTTGTAACAACTTGTTTTTTAATTTTTTTTCACACAATAGCTTTTATTGTATGTAATTTGCTTTAAAAGTTCAAACATTTATTCTTAGATTGTCATGCAGTTTGTGTGTCTGAAAACTGTATGACCTATTTTATTTTATTTGTTCCTTGCAGAATGGCAATAATTGTTTCTTATTTGGTAATAAAAATCTTACTTTTGAGTCTTGGCTACCAAAGCTGTGGAGTTGGCTAATACGTATAAAGGAATTTATCGTTTGGGACATAACATTTACAAAAAAGTGTCAAATCTAAGTACAATTGTTTGGAAGCAAATATTATTCGCACTGCAAATGGGAATCATTACATCAAATTTAATCATAGATATCAATGTCAGAAAAGTAAAAAAGAATAAATTCATGTATAAAGCTGACAGCAACAATCTCCTCATCATTACACGTATATAAAATGAAAATGCTTAAAACTCATAAATTGTGTAGTTACTTAAATTAAAGGTTTTAAAAACTAAACAATAAGGTACAAAACCCTGCTGCATTATTGAATATTGCGTCCACATGCTTGAAAAAGACACCATAAATTATTTGCAATAAATTTATAAAAATAATTATAAAGCTATATTCTACTCATGTATCCCACACCCACAACAAAACTTTATCCTAAAAAGGATATAAAAAAGTAAGAAATAAATATGTGTTTCAGGAAGTCCGAATAAAAAGATAATGATAATGCACAAAAACTTTTAAAGCAGCTAAATTTATTCACACCTCATGTTCACTCATGCGTTTTTTTTAAATCGTATGTCGCAAGTGAAACATGCGCGAATTAATATTCGAAGCTTTTCGCGAGAAAATTTGAAACCCGACTTGGCGAATTTCGAAATACGGTGCCAAAGAAGTGCCCGGGAGTCGACAATGTGTAAAGTCGCCACCGGGACAGGGAGCACGGAGAATCGAAAAACACGGAGAATCCGAAAACTCTTTTAATTAGAGAAAAAATCAATATCAGTACAAAAAAATATGAAAATTACTGACATTTGCATGCTGTATAACATCAAACTAGGAATTTTCATTTTAAAAAATTGTGTAATCGTCTTCGTCATATGTTTTACGAACCGCAGTAATGTCACTGTAATCAAATCCTCCCATGTAATCTAATCAAATTTCCACAGAGCAGCAGAAATAGAAATTGTATTTCCCTCATTTACTACATCTTCTGCATCAGTTACTATCATCCCTATTTGATTTAACAACATAACGATGTCTTCATCTGTCAAATACTGGAAGTCAGGCTCACATGCATAACTTTGAAACCAATCTTCAAAATTTTCTTCGTCAAGAATTTCGAAACCTCAGATTTCTTTTGCTTGTTTGAGAATACTGTTTTCTTATTTTTCTTGAACATCTGAAGAAGATTGCTCATCAAGCGATATTATCTTTCTCCAAGATCGTGATAAAGTAGATGATTTTACCTTTGACCATGCTGCTGATATTCAATATATTTCAATCCACTGACGAATATTGCTTCCAAAAATTTGGTAGTGTTGTGACTTCATGAATAAAATTTTTTTTAATCTTTAAAATGTTTCTCTTTATATTTTTCGCGCGACTCCGGAATGACCACAGATAATCCGCGCACGGATAATCGAGAGTTTACTTTAATGTAACAAATGTTCTAGTTTATTTTAAGAGTAACTATTATCTAAGGATACTGATACATATCTCGCAGATTTGATTAACCCTTTATATCCTGACGACACTCATGCATTTGGTTCTTCTTAACATTAAATAAAATAATATTTCCATAATCCAACAGAATTTCTTGATCTTTTTATTTAAATAGTTTTCGTATCTAACTACAAAAACACACTAAAAGTTTAATCTAATCATGATAATTAAAAATATGTTTTACTTTAATATATAAGTGTTTATCTTATTCAATCTATAATACTTATGACTAAGTAGCATATTATTACTAATTGAAACTGCAATGTTAAAAATTTTGTTGGAGTGGGAAACGGCGAGTCAGGAATTTTACTGTAAAAGGTCAGGAAAAACCTGCAAAAGTCAGAAAATTGTTTTCTCAAAATAGTGTAGGAACCCTGTCTTAGAATTAGTCATGAATTTGAAAATCTAAAATGCAGCAGAAACCCTGAATTTTTCTTTCCTGGTTTTGGGATGAAAATTACCCTGTTATTCCTCTAGGAGTGGGGTATATACCCAAAGTTTATGATAATAATAAGGACAAAATTAATAACTTCCATCATGATGTTTGCCTGCCATTTAATTATCCAGTGAGGCGGTATCTATGGGGAACCACATAGAGACTGCTGGCAAATGCCGTTTTAAATCGGGTTGCTTTATATTAATCCCTAATATTTTCCAGATTGCAGCTGTCCCACATATTTTGATTATCAAGAATCAAAACCTGTTCATAAAATCTTTTATTTGTACGGAAAAAGTGTCTTTTTAAGTTTGACTTCATAACCTATTGAACAGTTTTTAAACATCTGATTGTTAGAACGAAAATTATTTGTGGTAATTTTACCTGGTTTACTGTAATCTGCAGGCTATCACTAGGCAAATGATTTAACTGTCTGAATAATCACTTACAGATATTTGTGTGGCATTGGAGCCTCTTTTAACTGCAATATAAATTGGTTTGCACGGGCCACCAGCAACAACAATGACATTGAAGCAATCCCAATTGATATTGTTCAAAGTTGAATGAAATGGAAAAATTAAATGTGTACTCATATATAGTAAAATAAAAATCTCATTTTACCCCAAATATTTTCAATTCAAAATTTTGTTATTGCTTTCATATTAACATGCTTACGTGGATTAATTTTTGTAGCTTCTTTTACCCATGTTTTATTCAGAAATTTTTTTCTTAGGCTGTTATAAGATTCAAGGAAGGAATAGTATCTGAACTTTTATCTAAACTAGAAGAAGAAGATGGTGTAAAAAAGCTACAAATAGGATCTGTAAAAGCAACTCTTTCTCTGATTGATGGTTTGTATAACTTGCTGATTCTTAATTTCTAACTAAAATTTTATTTTTACTTTCCTCTTAAAATTAACTTTACAAATAGGTAGAAGTCTTTTGTTTTTAAAAAGATGTCTGGAGACAAAAGTGCGACAAGTTGGGCATTATGCATTAACATATTGTCTGCTCTAAGCAATTAGCCTGTTTGAGGCCACCCCATTGAACCATTGTTCATTAAGATTGTGTCCTAGATCATGCCCTGTTTGATCATTAGTTCAAAAGTTATTAAGGTTGATCCATATTTTTTTCCCACCTAATTCGAGTAAAAATATTTTTGAGTACTTTAACTGTGCTTATTTTTTTGTTGAGAAATTAGGCTTCTCACTTTTTGATCTTTGCTAAGGACAGACTTCTTTATTTCAATATTTTTTTTCTCTTTTTCTTTATGATTTGAAGAATTAGCAGTGCAGATAATCAGATCAAAAGAAGTCATTCAAATGTTCTAAAAGTAAATTTGTCTGATTTAATATTAAAAAAATCTCAAACACGAAACATTATTGAGTCATTTTCATGAAGATATCTGTAATTTAAAGTGAATTATCTCTTTACTGATGCTCTTTTCAAAATCTCTTAACATTCAACTTCATTAATATTCGTAGTTTATTATTCTCCCCAAAGTTAAACTTCTGGTCTTTTCAAAAAATTCTGTAAGTATTCTTAATAGGACAGAATAAATGTTCTAGGTGCTTCTGTCAGGACTGATTGTGCTCCGGAATTCGGGATTTTTCGCTAACAGTGATCCGGAATTTTCCGGAGATCGAAGGTCCAGACGTTTAAAAAAATCGTTGATCACAAAAGTTTCCGGAAATCAAATTTTTAAAGGTGGAGCTTAAAAACACAGGTTATTTTATTTGTTTGTAAGGGAGAGCCAGATACTTTATAAGCTTATATTCGTGATTAATATTCATTTTTTATCAGTAAATAGTTAATAATCATAAACTCAAGAAAGAAAGACATATCTGTGCATTTTAATTACTTCTCCAGATCATCATAGGTATGTGTAAAATTTTAAAAATATTTTAAGTAAACTAAGAGATATTGAGAAAAAGGAGAAAAAAACCTGGTTAAATTTTTTTTCAATTTAAACTGTCTTTTTTTTTTTAACTCAAGAAATTTTCCGGAATTTTGACTTGGCCTCACAATCACCCCTGTTCTGTTAAAGAGGTATCCGGGAAGAACCTTTGTTACTGTATGTCTCAGCTTAAATTCCCATTATGATTTTTCTGTTTTGGCCCTGGGTCGAAACCTTTATTTTTTTCATAGCTTCAAAAATTTTCTGTCTTATTAATAGTTCAATAAAACAGAAAATCAAAAACATTCGGATGTAATGAATAAATTTTGCGACAAAATTGTTTTGCTGTAATTTACTGTCCTAATATACAAGTAATATTTTTGTTCCCATGATAATTTGTCAAATAACTTTCATATATAACTGGTCTGACACTTTAGTTGATATGTTTCTGATTTTTCTTAAATTTCTATTTAAATCAAATAATTTTTTTTACAGGAGAAGAAGAAACAAAATATTGGGAAAAAATAAAGTCGTTTTCAAAACAAAAAGGGAGTGAGTATTTAAATTTTTGATGATTACCTACCATCACAACCATGCCAATTTTGTAGATAATGCAATAAACTAGTATCCCAAAAGGTGCCAAAGTACTGACCATTAGCTTCTTTCTGAACACTTTCCGCCTTATGTGTTAGTTATAAATGCTTGATGCGATATGCAAGTATAGGTGTGATATAACATATAATTTTTCCTCCTTTTCCCTTCTTCATTCAGATACTTCCCAAAATCACAATTGGCCAAATAAATGGTAACCAATTAACAACACAAAAGAAACATTTATTAATAACGATAAAAAATTAGAAAATTAATATGACCAAGACATCTAAACAATTTGCTTCCGCTCTCCATCAGAGCGTTCCCTCCTCTGTCTTTTTACAGCATCTACCTTGATGACAGCGCCCTCACAACATGGAGGCATGACAATAGGGATGCAAATAAAGGATTTACCAACCAATGAAAAAGATTTTGTGGACTTCCTACAAATATACTTTTCCAGACAGTCGGAATTGTCACCCAATGAAGCTTTATTTCGGAAATAAAATGTTGCATTCAATATGTTGTAATAAAAATTGGAAATTGGTTCGATAGAAGCTGTATCCTGTTATTAACAGTTTTGAGGTTCATTTATTATTATGGTGCAAAGTGTTATTATTACAATTGTATTATTTTTTTGTTTGAATTAGCTAGCCGGGATAGCTTTGATGGAATTTTTTTTTCTCTTTGCAACGGCTATTGTGTTATGTCAGTGCTAAAATTTTTTATTTCTAACTTACTGTTAGTTTTTTGGAACTTCAGTAATTAATATATTTCCACTGGAGGAGAAAACTCCAATGAAAGTTTGTTACTGCATTAATGGTCTGTTCTAACGTGGACACACATTGGGAAATTACTGTTTAAAAATTTAAAGTGTGAATTTTAAATTTTTATTAGATCATCTTATTTGAAATAATGCATTGCTGATGAATGGAAGAAGTAAAATTTTGAGTTTATTTGATTATGTTGATATTTATTATGTTGATATGTGTGATACACACGTTTTAATCAATATTGATATTAATGTTTTTTTTTTTCTTGTTTTCTAGACCAAAAGAATTTCAACAAGGGAAGATTTGGTAAGAAAAATCGAAACAGAAACCAAAGAGGAACGAAAAGAAATGGTATATTTTCTTTCAATAGTGTTTCTGTTTTAAAGTATTTAAACCATTGATGTTTAGCCATAAAAAATGGTCTATCTGGGAAATGCATATTTGCGAAAAGTGGTAGTGCATATTTGTTTTATTCCAATTGAATATTATTGTTACCATCTTATCTGCCACGTAATAATTCCATATGTAGATATGTATGTATATGCATCTATACATATAATGACGCCTAGTAATGGTCACATTTTATTGCCTTGCCATTGGTCATGGAATTACGAAGCCTAAGCCTATAGGCCCACAACAGTGTGTTACAGAAATGCATTACTTTAAAGTACTTAGATAAATTTGGCTGTGTTAGCTTTCCCATTTATTAAAGAGGAAAGAAAAACAATTAAGTAAGGGTGGGGTCCATAATATATCCAATTGTATGTAAGAAGTTCTAGGAAATTTAGGCCTGGGAAAATTTTCAATCTAATATAACAGGGTAGCCACCCACCTGGAATTATCAAGGAATTTTTTTATACTGGAAAAGTCAGGGAATTTTTAAGAAAAGCTGGATTTTTTTTATAGATTTTCCTATTTTAAATTATTTTATGATCGTTATACCCACTTTTTTTCGACGTAAATTTATTGTCAGACTGTTAAAATATCAACTTAGCAATATTTTGCATGCATCAAAATTTACTCAATTAATCCCTGTTAAACTAGAATGCCACATAAAACCCATGATTGCTAAATGAATGGAGAAACTTTTTTGGAAACAGTTTAGGGAAGGTAGAGATTGTGGTGGAGGTTGAAGAAGGAGTTAAGTTATTTGCTTCTGATTATAAAAGTAGCATTTGTTTCACTTCTAAACCGGTGGTTGAATCCATTTATCGTTTGTTCCGATGCTTTAAGATTTTTTTCTTTCTTCGGACTAGATCATTAAAAATGTTTTAGTATTTTTAATTTTATAAGATTCACCACAAATTAGTTGATCATAATTACATAGATTTTATGTTACACTCTTTTTCTAAACTTTTGTACTCCCGTCCAAATCGATGAAATTTTTTTCTCTGCAAAGCCAATCAATCACATATTTTTGTTGCGATCACTATCGGTAATGTTTGTCAACAAATCGTTAAAATTTTTGCATTCGCTAATTTGTATCGCATTTTGCTAATTTTCTCGATTTCATTTTAACCTTTTATGGCCTATTTTAATTTAAAAAAAGGTTCTTTTAAGGACCAACCATATGTTAACATTTTGTTGGTAAATATTTGATTTTTGATTCAAAATGAAGACTTTTGATTTAAAATTTTATTCACAATTTCCAATTTAAAAATTGACATTGTGTAGTAATCCAGAGATGATATTTCCGAAACTATTTCTCTTTTTACCTTAAGAAGCTGGTAAAAATTAGAGAATGTATGGGAAACACGTTAAATGTTGTATAAACATAGGATATAAAATTTTTGATTCATGTGTTTATTAGGAAGAATGAAACTTTTTTTGTTCTGCACTGTGCAGGTTTCTAATTGTAAAAACAAAAAGCTAATCTAAACTAAAAAAATCATTTAGTTCGATAGGAATTCTTTAAATATTTTAATTTCAAATTGGTAAAGAATAAAATATAAAGAATTTATCTAGTTTTTTTCTGTAGGAAATGCGATTAGAAATTTGACAATTTCGCCTTTGTAACATTAATTTTTTAATACTGCATATCGCTTAAAGTAATAATGCTGCTTGAAAACAATATTATTTAAACATTTAACTATAGATATTGGTTTAAAGAAAATGTGATCAATGAATTTTACATAGAGCACTGTTTGGATTAAATACAGTATAAAATGTAAATAAATATAAAAAGTTATTGATACATAATCGCCTGAAATTATTGATTTTTATTAATTAATATTTTGTTTAATGAAAATTAGGGGTGCAACAAATATTCGATTACTATTCGGCATTAGGTCTGCTTGCCGAATATTCGGCCAAGTATTTTTTGAAAGTTTTAATAGATTAAATAGAGTTATCTAAAATAGTATTTTTACTATGCATTATCAGATATAGTCTTTACACATCTTTGTTAAGTTTTTATATTGATGTGCTTGCAATATTATGTTATGGAAGATAAATTGAAAAGCAAAATTTCTGTTTTAAGAATCTAGATTGTTTACTTTTTTGTTTTTCTGTTTTGATCATAGTACAGCATTTTAACTGAGCATTTTATGATAGATTTTATTCTTTTATTTTTACTTTTTTCTAGTATGGTAAGACAGATATAGCTGGTAACAAAAAATTATGTGATTTTCAACCTTAAAGTTATATTTTAAGAAATGAGAATGTTTTTTTTTCTCTCTTTTTTGCCTTTTTTTATAAAATTATGATATTATTATGATTTTTTATTAAGAGTTTTATTATGGCGAAGCAATTAAGGGAGTTTCTATTAAACTTATTTCTTTTTTCTACCTTTAAAAAAAAAAATGCAGTATAATTGGAAAACAGATGTTAAGTTTTAAATACAGGGATGAGATTCTTCCGCGGATTCGCGGATTTCCGCTTTTTCTCAGATTTTTCCATTTTTCCCGCTAATTTTCGCTGAAATTTTTTTTTGCACAAGTTAAAATATTTTATGAGGAATTTAATTTTCCGGGGAGCGAAATTATTGAAGTCCTCATTCCTCCCTCTGAAGTTTCTCTAAAAATCATTTCCTTGGGATAAAACTGGTTGACCTTTATACGTGGATGAGATTTTTTTCGCTTTTGTCTCTCGAATTTCAGCCTTTTTATCAAAAACTCAGATTCTCTAAAAGTTTCGTTTTTTTTTTAAAGTTTATTTATAAATATCCCGTTTTTTTTTTTAAAAAATTCAGTCGTTGAAGTCAAATTATTATATTTATTTACGATTTTCAAAGAAAAACATAAAATTCAAACTACGTCCTAGCTGCTAATCCTTCCGCATGCTTACTTATATTAGCTATTTTCTCCGATTTCACGCACAGAAAATAAGATTTTTCGTATTTTTTATCCGCCGGCGCGATAGCTCGTATTTTCGTAATTTAGACGTCGCTGCTTCTTGTATTCTGGAGAGAAAGCAAACAAAAAAAGCGGAAAAAAATAGAGGTAGATTTGTGGTGAAAATATTTATTTGCTCATTCAATTCATCTTGTAAATTTTTATTTATAGTGTAAACAAAAAACAATTCAAACAAGCCTTTTAGAAATCCCAAGTCCAGACTCTGCAAATATCTCGATTTTTATTCACGCGATTTTAATATCAATCATCGATTTTCGTATTTACCTGATTTAAAAGTTGCGCATTGCTATTCTTATTTACGCTTTTTAAATATCGTACATTATGACTCGTATTTACGTGATTTAAAAATCAAATATCGTGTTTCGAATTTTTGCATTTTTAAAATCGCGATTTTATTATCAAACATCGATTTTCGTATTTACCTGATTTAAAAGTTGAACGTTGCGATTCTTATTCAGGCCATTTAAATATTGTACATTGCGATTCTTATTTACGAGATTTAAAAAACCAATATCGCGATATGTATTTACGAGCTTTTAAAACCCTATGTAGCTACGCGAGCTTAAAATCCAATGTCGTGATTCGTTTTTGCGGTTGTAATATCGCGCGATTTTAAAATTATGCATCTTGATCTAAAAATTACTCATCATAATTTGTATTTTCGCATTTTTTAAATTCGATGTAGAGTTTCACATTCACGTGATTTAAAAGCCTCATATCGGGATTTATAATCACATGGATTACAAGTTTAAGCAAAAATTTGTCAAAAAAGTGTGATTTATATATATATATATATATATATATATATATATATATATATATATATATATATATATATATTCTTGGATTTCCTCTTTTTTACTTTCTGACTACTCTCATCCCTGTAAATATTATAGTCCATCAGTTCAGCTTAATTATGATAGATTTTTATTTTTTATGTTTTGCTTTTGTGTATAGTTTTTTGTGGGCATTTTTAAAAGCTTTTTTGGTAGACTTTTTTTTCTTTTAAAGTTTTATGTTTACTTTTATCTCTTTACTTTTATTTTTTTTCTCTCCGGAAGATACAATTTTCAGCATTGAAGTTTTGTCTTAAAAATTAAGAGAATATTTTTTGCTATTTCTCTGTTTCTTTCTTATTCAAATTTACAACTTCAGTTTTTTTTTTTTTTATATATATATTGTTGTAGCTATTAGTTTTTATTTATCTTAAATATTTCTGATAGATAACTTTTATAATTTTTTCTGTTAACCCCACACCAATAATATAGCTAAGTTTTGATTACTATTCAAAAATGACTAAACTTATTTATATAAAAAAAAGTAATATAAATTAATGATTTTGTATTTTTTTAAAAGAAAAATGCTATTATTCGGCCACCAATTATTTGGTATTCAGACGATTTGTTTGGCCGACTGTTCGGCATTCAACAATTCTGCCAAATCACTATTCATTACATCCCTAATGAAAATATATTAAAAATACTTGTCAAGTTTTTTTTCTCTCTCTTTGTATTTGCCATTTGGTGCACTTTGTGCAAAAATTACTGAACACATTAAACTTTCTTTATTCAATGAAAAGAATGTATTTTACATGTTAAACATATTTTCTCCACATCCATCTTAATTTTTTTTTTTTTAATTTAATGTTGTGGCAAAACATTCAAAATTCAACAAAAAAAAATAAATAACAAAATCTTGCTAAGTAAATCTTGCGTTTAAAAAATAATTTTTTCAATATGATATATTAAAAAAATATTTAATTTTAAATAAAATACTTTGCACTATTAGTTTTTTTGTTGTATCCATCCTATACTTTATGAGAAGAAGGAAAAAACACGTTCACAAACAAAACTTATAAATTGTAATTTTTTGCCTTGAAAAATCAGGAAAATTTGAAACCTGATTTGAGTGGCCACCCTGTACAATAATAACTAAAAGAGTTTTTTTTTGGGGGGGGGCGAGTTATCCATGCAGATAAAATCTTATAAACAAGAAAAAAGAGGACTGCCATGATGAACAAAAATATTTTGCTCCTCCTCGACACACCAGGAACATTTCAATTTCCTGGAAACATTTATCTTCTAAAGGCTTGAAAGAAATTATTGTCTGTTATGTTAAATCAGTTGATCTCTTATCTACAGAATAACATAAATAATTTAATCTCAAATTTGTATAATAATTTAAATTCCTTGAGTGTGTGAGTGGGACTGTAAATTTACTTTTTAAATTATTACTATTCTATTATATTTTAATTTGTTATTTTCTATTAACACAATAGATAATTTTACTTTCTAAAAATATTTGAAAATTTTAAACCTAAAGAAACAATGCTCTGGGTGGGGAAATATAAGCTTTGAGAATTTTCTGCACAAGCTGCAATTAAGCACTTTAAAAAAGAATTAGGTATTTAATGCCAACTAATGTTCTGTTTTCAGATGCTGGAATGATAGATATTATATATTGCAAATTTAAGCATTTTAACATTTTAATTCTTTCAATCACTTATCTAATAACACTACATTAATTTTAGACAATGCAGGTGCTGAAAATGAGGATGAACCACCCAGTAAAAAGATAAAAACGGAAGAAGACAAGCCTGATACATCAGTAAAAGTTGAATCAGCACCCAAAGATATTAAATCCGAAACTATGGAATAAAACAAAAGAGAGCTTGCAGTAAAAATATTTGTGTGTATATATTTGTTGCATATTTTGTTACATGTAAGTTCCATCATGTCTTATGAAAATAGTTATTCATTCATTTCTTCATTCAGAAATTAAATCAATATTGTTAATAATATAAATGGGTGCATATTACATTTGAAGACTGTATGTACATTATTAGAATGTTTCGATGCTAAACTCTCTGCATTTGTGCAATTTTTTTTTATTATTATTTATTTAGAGTGGATTAGTCATTTCTCTTAAATTTAATCCTAAAGCATTCCAAATTAGTGCTATTTCTTCATCAGTTTCAAAATGCATTTCTTCTTGTTTTTAATTATTATTAAACATGACTTCATTTCATTCTGATCTCGGATAAATAAGTATTTCAGAATAAGCTAATTAAATCTGACTATTATCCAAAGACTGCCTTTTTAAGATTCTTTGTACTATTATAAATGAAAATGGTTGTTAAAGATTTTCTCAATTCATGCATGTAAAAATATTTTCATTTTAAAAGACTGCCTTTTTTTTCCAAAAGTGCATTTTTTAAACAAAATTTGATGGATATTACCTTTACATTAATTGTAAATTTTTTTTATATATAAATAAAGGATTATTTGTATTGTAACATTTTAATGATTCCATAATTTTTTTGTCTATTTCTTGCCTCAAATGGTTTCTTGGCTTATCCAAATTTCTATTTTAACAATACTATTCACCTTTATTTACTTTTTCCTTCAAAATTCAACTCCTGATCACAAGTTAGATTTATGGCATGTCGTAATATTTCTTTATTACACAGTGTTACCTTTGAACAAAAAAATTATATAATATGAGAAAAATTAGTAGTAGGCATTTATTTCCGGTTGATATATTTGTATATTTTCATTTATCCGCCACTTAAAATTTTGCTGTAACCTTAATATTCATGCAAATATGCGTCAGTTTTTTTCCCTAACGGTTAGCTACCCTTCTAAGAAGAAGGGTGGCTATTCTTGCCTGCCCTTTTACAGGGGTGATACACCCTCTTTGTTCTTATTGTAAAAATGTTGCTCTCCTTTTTTTTTCATCAGAAAAAGCCTTTTTTTATATTTTTAAGAGAAGGGATTGTATTAGCAGGAACTGGGAATTTTAGATTACCATACCCGAAGCAAATTATATTTAGGCTACATTAATCTTATATATTATTTCTCGTATTCAATTCTGTTTTGAAAGGCTCTAATCTAGCTAGATATAATTAATATCTAATAAATATTAAGATCTATATTAATATATTTAAGATGAGTGCCCTTCAAAACTGTTTCAGCCTTTGTTTTTAAAAAAGCAGCCTGCTCTCTTTTATTTTTAAGGCTATCTCGGTATGTATGACCTTAATATCCTCTACTCAAAAATTACCTGTACTGACATATAACTATTTTGAAAGGGCACTTAGTAGAAATTTATCGAAATGTGTAATATTATGTACTAACTGAATTTTATCCTCAACAATTTTTAAATAACCCTCTTATGCTATTTTATGTTAATACAGTATAGAACCCGTTATCCGGAAATCAGAAAACCAAAAAACCGGAATGAAATTCGATAAATTTTCCCGCCATTTAAAAAAAAAAATTTTTTTTTCCTCATAAGATTTTAGGATTTTTCTTTCTTTTTTGAAAGATGTTTACCTTACCATCATTTTGGAAATAATCATTAGTGTATTCAGGGTTCGTACGCCTCCTGAAATTCCTGAAAAACTCCTGAAATTAGCATTTTTTTTCTAAGGGCCCTTACAACTCCTGTTGTTGTTGTTGTTAATTTACGTCGCACTAGAGCTGCACAATGGGCTATTGGCGACGGTCTGGGAAACATCCCGGAGGATGATCCGAAGACATGCCACCACAATTTTGATCCTCTGCGGAGGGGATGGCACCCCCGCTTCGGTAGCCCGACGACCTGCGCGCGAAGTCGAGCACTTTACGGTAGCACAGTTTAACGAGGACC
Source organism: Parasteatoda tepidariorum (assembly GCF_982258835.1). NCBI lineage: Eukaryota > Metazoa > Arthropoda > Arachnida > Araneae > Theridiidae > Parasteatoda > Parasteatoda tepidariorum. The sequence continues at coordinate 64,776,131 of NC_141761.1, forward strand.
AATACCGCACACCCTCGGTCCCTACGCAGACTGATCCAAGTGGTCACCCACCCGCACACTGACCGCAGCCAGTGATGCTTGACTTCGGTGATCTACTGGGAACCGTGTCTTATCGATCAGTCCACTGCGGGACTACAACTCCTGAAATTGGCGTTTTAACTCCTGAAAATTAAGTTTTTTCTCCTGAAAAACTCGGTGAGAACACTCCCTGAGTTAATAACGCACAAGCGTTATTGACTCAGTACAGTGTGAATGGTCCCTAAGCGGAATGATCATTCAGGAGTGCCAGTGTTAACATCATTTGAAGTGAAGTGAAGTTACTATTGGCGATCGCAACACTCGAATACGCCATCTGGGGAGAGACCGGTTTCATGCTTTCAGCCCTTCTCTCTCCTCCTCTTTTCAGTTGTATAGGAATGTACTACGCTATTTTCCCTTTTCTTAATATTTTTCCTTTTTATTTAATAAAAATATTTTTTAAAATTTCCGTGATACATTTCCTTAGAACTATGTTTAATGTAGTTTTCAGTTCCATATAGTTTTCCAAATTAAAAGATTTTAATCTATATGAAAATCGAGAGAGAAACTAACGTACTTCCTTCCTCTATGACTTTCCACACGCTAATGGGGAAAGCATGTGAAGTGTTGCCATAGGAAGAGAGTTCTGCTCTACGCCACCTGCAGCCCATTTCGATCGCCAATTACAATTAATGTAAACAATCTGTTCACATGCATCAAAACCAATTGCGATTAAGTGTTGAACAGCATCTCCATTGTATTTACAACTTCAAGTATGCCTGGCGGAAAGTGTATTTTTAAAAGCGACTGGCTAGCGAATGAACTTTATAAAAATTGGCTGCTAAGTGTTCCTGAATCTCGGCATAAAGCACGTTGCTCTCTGTGCAATAAAGCTATAGATGTTTCAAATATGGGTGAAACAGCCTTAAAGTACCACATGAAAGGGCAAAATCATAACAAGTTGGCAAAAAATAAAGAAAAAGTTGTAGATTTAAGAACTTTTTGCTCACCTCAAGATCGTAGTGTTGGATCTCCTTCCCAACCAAGTACTTCATATTTAGTTCAAAGTGATGCTCCTGTGCCGGTTTATAATTTGAATCGAGCAATTAATTTGAATAGCCTCACTGCAAAAGCTGAAATTTTATGGACTTTAAAGGTTTTAAGCTCACATTATTCCTACAAATCTTGTGAAAATGCAAATTTTCTTTTTAAAGCTATGTTTTCTGATAGCGAGATAGCAAGCAATTTCAGTTGTGGTGAAAAAAAAACTGCGTACCTCTCAGTTTTTGGCATAGCGCCATATTTTTCGTCTCTACTTAAGTCAAGGGTGAAAGAGGAAACCAATTATGTACTGCTTTTTGATGAAAGTCTAAATGATGTTAATCAATTCAAACAACTAGATTGTCATGTAAGATTTTGGGATGGTAACCAAATAAATACACGCTACTATTCTTCAGACTTTCTAGGCCATGCCACATCTGAACTTTTATTTGCAAAAATAAATGAGAAATGCTTGTGCATAAATACTAATAGTTTACTACAATTATCAATGGATGGCCCGAATGTCAACCTAAAAGTGCTAGAATTAATGATGGAAAAAATGAAGAATGAACACAATGTGAGTCTCTTGAATGTAGGCTCATGTGGACTGCATATAGTGCATAATGCCTTTAGAGGTGGTTGCTCTACTGCTTTTCCGGAAGTAGAGCATGCTGCATCATCTGTTTACTGGTTTTTTAAAGACTCTCCTGCTCGAAGAGAAGATTTTGCGTCTGTAAATCCTGAATTTGTGAAATTCCCTTTAAAATTTTGCAAACACAGATGGGTGGAGAATGAAAAAGTTTTAGTTCGACTTTTAGAAATTTTGCCTGACGTTAAAACTTATTTGACGGAGATAGAAAACAAAAAGTTTTCTCGGCCAAACAATAAATCTTATACAATCTTACAGGACGTGGTTAAGGATGAACTGTTTATTGCCAAATGTAATTTCATTTTATCTGTTGTGAAAGATGTTGAACCTTTCTTAAAATTGTATCAAACTGATAAACCCATGTTACCATTTTTAAATGGGGATCTCTACTTGCTATTAAAAGATGTGCTGAAGAGATTTATAAAAGAAGAAAATCTTCCAGCTTCTTCATACAATGTGTTAAATATAAATCTCGAAGATAAAGAAATTTATAAAGAGGCAACCAAAATTGATGTTGGCTTTGTTGCCAGAAAAGAGCTGATAAAGAAGAAAATTTTGAAGAATGAAAAGAAAATAATGGAATTTTATTTGAGTTGCAGGCAATTTTTATTGAAGTTGTCAAAAAAGCTAATTGAAAAGTGCCCACTGAATTTTTCTTTAGTGCGAAATGTATCGTGCCTTGATCCTCGTACAATGCTTGTTAATAAAGAGGCAAACTTAAACAAGCTTCGAAAAATATTATTTCATTTGACCAATGCAGGTAGAGTAAAAGAAGAAGATTGTGATAGCATTCTGAAGGAATATGTTAAATTTGTTGAAGATTTTAACAACATGGATACTAAGACAAAATTTAGGCACTGCATTGGCGATAATTTTGATCCTAGCGTAGATCGACTAGATGTGTTTTATTATGAGTTTTTGTCAAATTCAAAATATCCCAATTTGTGGAACGTAATTAAACCTCTACTTCTGCTTTCTCATGGCCAGGCAACTGTTGAGAGAGGGTTTTCGGTTAACAAAAACCTATTGGTTGAAAATATGGCAAACCAAACAATTGTGGCTAAAAGAATAATTGATGACCATCTACGATTTGTTGGTGGTCTTGAAAAAGTCATTATTTCAAAAGAACTCATTGTTTCAGCTACAGGTGCACGTCAAAGATATCTTGCACATTTGGAAGAAGAGAAAGCAATTACAACTAATAAAGTTAAGGGTGAAAAAAGAAAGCTCTTAGCAGAAAATGTTGATAATTTAAAGAAGAAAAAGAAGCATTTGGAGGATGATATTCAAGAACTTAATAAAACTTCTGATGATTATTCTGATCAGGCAGAAAAAAAATGTGATCTCTCATTAATTTCAAAAGCAAACGCCTTAAGGCGTCATGCTAAAGAAAAAATGTCTGAGCTAAAAATATGTGAAGAAGAACTAAATAAGACATATATGTCTTTAAAAAGTGTTTAAAATAAATAATATTTTAAGATGCTTTTTTTATTAATTTACTATTTTATGCTTTTTTTTTTATTATTGTAAATTTAATTTTATAAATAGCTATATTAAAATTATACTAAGTATATAATTTTTTCTCGCACCTCCTGAATTTATTATATTGTACTCCTGAAAAACTCCTTAGAAACTCCTGAAATTGACTTTCTTAGAAAGAGTATGAACCCTGTGTATTACTCCATCGTTTTTTCTTCTTCTTAAGATTATTTCCAAGAAAAATTTCTTTTAGTTGGGTTTAACAATAAAAAAAACGGCTTTTTGTAGAGATTCAGAAAACCGGAAAAATCAGTTATCCGGAATCGATATGGTCCCGATCGTTCCGGATAATCGGTTCCCTACTGTATTTCAAAAAATAATTCTCTCATCATCAAAATCCAAGAAAAATTGGTAGTTTATTAGAACTTTGCTAAAAGACACTGCATAAATAAAATGGTTAATTGAAAAATTTGAAAGCTTTTTTCTATAATTTAAATTGAAAATTATAAGAAAAGGATATTTACAAAGCATTTTTAAAATCACTTAAAATATTTATTTTACCGCCCACCGAAAAAAGAGTTACTTATAAAAATTTAACCAGTTGTAAATAATCCTAAAAAAATAAATATTTGTAATAGTGATCAGAATTAAACCTATAAACACAAAATTTTTTTCCAGTGTGTGTTTGTCCAGATTTAAATAGTGAATACATTTTTTTCAAAATGGAATATGAATAAAAAGGCAGTGTTTCTTATTGTTACTAAGGGGGCATATTTAATGGGTGCTAAGTGCAAGCTGGGCATTGTCAAAATAAAGTCACTTCCGATTATAGCCAATACATTTGACATAGTTGTGTGTGTGTTTTTTTTTTACATGGTACCTAGTGTAATCAGGTAGCGATATTATATCATGTTTGAATGATGGTCGTCTTTAGATCTGCCACAGACGGAAACCACTTTTTTGTATATACGGCCTTGCCAAGGATAGCCTTTCTTGGAGATTGAGGTCATGAAAAAATAGTTATTCTTGTGTACCCTGATATCCGAAAATCAGTACTGAATATTTTGCAACATAAATGGAGGCCTTTCTCTTTCTGGAAAATAATACTTGAGCAACAAATTTTCTCTGCAAATGGCATCAAATGGATTTCTAAACTTTTTCAATTAACTGCAGCCTCCATACAGCTTGAGGATGCATGTCTGTGTCTTATCAGTTAGAGAAAACAAATAAATCGTGATGAACAAAGGGGGCCTTCAAATAAAGCAACCTGGAGAGTGACTGAATTGCATGGAGGAAAATGTAAAGATGTGCTGTTTACATAGCTACAGCTGAAGAATTTTTTGTAATATAAATTTACAGAGGCTGCATGTCCTATAGGGCAGAACAAAAAAATTTGGAACATAATATGTGCGCATCATAACATCTTATTCACATCATTAACTAAGTGGAAAACAAATGTAAGACTGTGCTGTTTATAGAGCTCCAAGATAAACGATGTTCCGTAATATCAATTTACGGATGTTGGTTTAATTAAGACTTCCTTGTAAAAAAGAACTATCATTAATTAATGTTTCACGGGAGTAAGAATGAATCAAATCGTATTAAAGAAATTTGTAACTAGTTCAAAGTATAGTGCATGTGAATTGATCCCTAATGAATGTTTGCATCAACAGTTTCGAAAAATAAAAAGGATGCATTAATGTAAATGTTCAGACGCATTGATAAATCTTATGATATATATTCATTTTAGTATCTGAATCGGTTGGAAGGCAAGTCTCACTCCAAATAAAGTGGAATCAGGCAGACAGTAGCTTAAAATGAAAGATGCATGAATATTTGTGATTAGGTAGTAGAAGCGTACATGATATTTCTCAAAAACAAAACCAGAGATTTTGAACGAAGTGTGTAACTGAATTTTGATTAGTTTTGTATATAATTTGCATCAGTTTCTAGAAAGAGATATACGTCACTATACCTAATAGGTAATTTATATGTACTCATATAGGGTAAACTAACCAGTGAAGGAACACTTGAGCTTCGCTTGTCTTTTAAAAAATCATATTAATTTCAAAATTCGTAATTTTAGTTAAATGACAGTGTCAACATATTCGTAACTTATTTCAAATTAAGTAAAAAAAATTGTAGAGAGCTTACATAATATTGTTTTAAAGTTTTGGAGGTTCAAATAACAAGTAGTAAGAAGACCAAGTGAAGGAACAGCTCTTATTTCATTTTATTATTCTTATTTGTTTTTTATCAGGTCAACCTAGAGTTGAACCATGAAGTTTCAGATACCTACAGGAGATTTTTAATTTTTTTTTTAACGGCAGGCACTGAACTTTCGTTCTTCGCCTAGGAAGATGCCGGAGTTGTTACTCATTTAACGTTACCCAGTGGGCACCTGTGAACCTAAGTCACGGAGGCGAGCAACATTACCCACGCCACACTGCCACATACCCGTTTATAGGGTGGGCCACATTCACACATCACACAATAGAGAACACACACAGAGAGAAACATCCATGCCCTGAGCGGGATTCGAACCCGCAACCATTGGCTTCACAGTCAGACACGCTGACCGCTCGGCCACCTGGCCGGCCTTCAAATTGTAAACCAATTAAGAGAGGGATAACTTAGGGTTATGCAGTGGGGAAGTTCACTTTCAATTTATTTTTAGCAATTAAAACTTTATGGCTTACTCTAGGTTTGTCTGCTCTCTTTTTTTTACATATTTTAATTCACTTAGGGAGGTAAACGAATATTAACGATGAAAAATTTCTTAAGCGGTATTATTACGTCCTCTTAACACGTTGACTGCCACATCACCCATATTCGGGTGACAGCAAAGTTTCTGATCGGGCCGCGTTGACTACTTGAGAAGGATATTCGTATGCATTTTATTTTTTAACAATCGTTGAACAGCCGATCCACGTTTTGGGTTTACGACTACTAATGTTCAATTCCGTAACCTTGTAATTTTGAACCCAATCTAGAAGACAAGGGAACTCCAAGAACAAGTATTGGAAAAAAATTGCCTTCGTGGAGGACTTTTTGATGGAACTAACTCGCATTTGTGCTACTTGGAGAGGAAGACCTCGAGAACCTTCCGCGGTTAGCCTGACTGTAAAAGGACTCTAACCTATGATCCATCTACTACTGATGATAATATTTCACGTCAGCCCTGTGGTGGGTGGAAGCCGGATGTGGATTCGAACCCAGTTGACCTCGTTGGAAGGCGAATTAGAAAAGATATTTCACAGGAAGTTACAAAAAACTATTGAATTGTTATAAAAGTAATATAAAAAAGTTTTATTAAGAAAATTATTGTGAGCCTCGTAAAAGCTTTCTTGTTCACTGTTATTGACTCACTAGGAAATAAGTTTTCCATTTTTCTTTTCGAAATTTCAACGAATTAGGGTAAAGATCTTAAGTTATACTCCTCTTTACTCAGCAAAGATTCAAACTGATAGTGTATAATACGGCTTTCAGGAGAACTCCTCCAGAAATTCGTCTAGCGTCGTGGCGGGTACTATGGTTACGAGGAAAGGTCACTTCGAATGGGAATGTGGGGTGATTAGTTTTGTCTTAATCTTAGCGTAGGTAGTCGTGAGTAAACCAATCGACACCTTCTTTCCTCCATTTCACCCCCATTAGAAATGTGCTCTCGCTTCTTACCATAGCAGCAGACAGCCCCGGACTTTCAATTTGGAGGAGTTCTTCTCAAAACCGCACTATAAAGTGGCGAGATGAGAAACAGATGCGAAGCAACGACGCAAATAAACAGACATGATACCATCCGAACAAACGGAGCGAGATATTGTTCTGACCACCTGAGTCTAGCATTATTAAAATATCGGTGAGAGTACTTAACAGAATACGCTTTTTACAGCGGTACTCGTGGCCTGAAGGAGACTTTACTGTAAACGCGTGCGGCAGTCAACATGGCCTTTACCTCGAGCCGCATAAAAACTACAGTTAACCAAAAAAAAAAAAAACAGGAGCTTATTAACTGACATTTGAAGCAAGAAGTTTTGACCCAAGTCTGATTTTCCACCAAAAGAGAAATTCCACAGTGGACTGATCGTGAAGACACGGTTCCCAGTAGGACACCGAAGTCAAGCACCACTGGCTGCTGTTAAAAAGCGAGTGGGTGACAACTTTGATCAGGGGCGTACGCAAGGGGGGGGAGGGGTTAGGGGTTTAACCCCCCCCCCCCTTGAGCTCAGACAAAGTGAATTTACAAAATAATACAGACAAAAATAAAAATTTTAGTAGAAATTATGAGGGTTATTATTTTTTAAGACTATATATTTTTATTTGCCTTATGCCTACTTTTTTTTTCTCACGGTATTTCTCAGAATACTGATAAAACATTTACTATAATAGGGTTGTATTTTTGAAACCAAATTCACGTGATACTGTTACGGGCGAGCCCCGATCACTGGTTCCTTTCTGACCTGCCAGTCGCGATAGTTTTCGAGACTGGCTAGCATTCGCGAGGTCTGGAATCCTAGACGTTCTGTTGTCTTTGAGACAATTCGAGAATTTTGTAGATGCGGTTAAAAAAAATTATATGAAAGGGGGTTACATTTATTTTCGATTTTAGTCAGACTAAGAGTTATCTCTGCCGCTTGTCCTTCGGAGCTTGTTTCTAAATCTGTTTTGTTTTGGAGACTCTGTGCTCGTTAAAGTTATTCATTCCAGCTCGAAACTTTGAGATCGTAGCTTAGTAGATATTTCTGTGCCAATATATATGTATATATTTTTGCTGTTCTTAGATCTTTAGGATGTCTAAACGCAAGAATTTAACAATTTTTAATTACTTTGAGAAAAAATCACGACCTGAAATTAGTGAGGTGACAGCATCTAGTACCAATGTAAGTTTTTCTGTGGAACAGAAATGTGATACTTCCGTTGAAGAAAACGTTTCTAGCGTAACAGAATCTGATGAATGTGAAAGCGGCCCTCAAAGTGTTACTTCCCACCCATATGACATTGGACTTTTTTCAGAAGATAATACATGCGAGGATAAAAAACTGGATATACTTAAAAATGTTTGGGAACCCAATCCAGCATTTGTTTTTCCTGAAAAAGGAAAAAGAAAATTGAAATTTCAGTTCAAATGGCTTTATCGCTGGAAATGGCTTGCATATTCTGAGGTTAAGGGTGGTGCTTTTTGCAAATTTTGTGTACTTTTCGCCCCAAGTGGTGCCGGTTCTGGAAAGCAACCTTTAGGCCAACTGTGCAATGTAAAATTTGACAACTGGAAAAATGCTGAAGAGCGATTTTCTGAACACGAGAAATGTCTTTATCACAAAAAATCGATCGAAACTGCTGGGACATTAAACGATATTTTATTTGGAAAGATGAAACCTGTGGATGAACAAGTTGACAGTGCAGCAAGCAGTAGAAAATAGAAAAAACATTACTCCAATCATTGAAACCATCCTATTTTGTGGAAATCAAGGTCTCGCTCTAAGAGGACATAAGGATTCGGGAATAATTGCTGAACAACCAGGTGAAGAGAACGACGGAAATTTTCGGGCATTGCTTCGTTTCCGGAGTAAGAACGATTCGACTCTTAAGAACATTTTAGAGTCAAGCAGAAAAAATGCTCAGTATACCAGCCCTCGATTTCAGAACGAAGTTATTGAGATTTGCGATATTTTAATCCTGCAAAAACTAGTCAGCAAGATTAATAATGCAACTTGCTTTTCCATTCTTGCAGATGAAACAACTGATATTGCAGGTATAGAGCAATTATCGTTATGCGTTCGATATGTCGATAAAGAAAATTTTATCATCACCGAACAGTTTTTGCAATTCATTCCGGTGCATGACTTAACCGGAAAAGCAATAGCAACAACAATATTAGACCAATTACAGTCTATGAAAGTTGATATAAAAAAATTACGTGGACAGGGGTACGATGGTGCTGCATCAATGAGTGGAAAAATTAATGGTGTACAAGACCACGTAAGAAGTATTGTCCCATCAGCACTCTATGTACATTGCTCTGCTCATAGCCTCAATTTGGCTGTATCAAATGCATGCGAAATAACTGGCATTAGAAATTGCTTAGGGACAATTAAAACATTATACGACTTTTTAAATTCGCCAAAAAGACAGTATGTCCTATCTTCAGCAATAGAGGAGATGGAAACCAGCTCTAAGAGGGAGAAAATTAAACAGCTATGTGCAACCCGTTGGATGAAAAGATACGACTCAGTAACCGCTGTGGTGGAACTTTTCGAGCATATCGCCGAAACACTACAAAAAATATCAGAATGGAAGGATAAGGAATCAGCTGCCCAGGCTAATTCTTTACTGTGCACAGTATCTAATTGCCAGTTCGTAATATCTCTTTTGTGCATTTACTAAGTTTTCACCATAACAATCCATCTCTGTAGATACCTACAAAAAACAAGCATAGATTTGATAGAGGCAGTGAGTCTTGCAGAAGATGTCATTTAAGATCTAAAATTAATGCGTGAAAATGCCACTGAAACATGCTCTGAAATATTCAGCTCTTCTTCTCTTATGCTAACAAGCATTGGATCTTCCACTTCCATGCAAATCCCTAGAATAACAGGAAGACAGAAAAATCGCGATAATTTTCCCTCATCAACACCGGAAACATATTTCAGAGTTAGTGTTTTTATTCCATTTATAGAAAATTTTATAACACAATTAAACTTAAGATTTGTATCGCATCGTGATATTTTGAAAGGATTTCAGTGTCTTCTACCTGCCGATCCTTTCATTTGCCAACCTTCAAACATAAAGGCTTTTGAAGCATTAGTGGAATTTTACGCTGGAGATTTGGATACCTGTAAAGAAAGCCTTAAGTCTGAACTAAAACTCTGGTATAAAAGATTAAAAAGGATTAGTGAAGACGGAGGTAGTGTTCCAAAAACTGCGGCGGATGCTCTTGGAATGTGCAATAAAGATATAACACCAAACATTTTCAAACTCCTAGAAATATTGGTCGTTCTACCTGTTTCAACGAGTGCAAACGAAAGATCCTTTTCGACTTTGCGCCGTTTGAAGACTTATTTACGCAACTCAACGGGAAATAATAGAATGAATGGATTGGCGCTCTTAAGCATTCATAGAAAATTTACACCAGCTGTCGAAGACATTTTAAACGAACTTGCAAAAAAACCCCGTCGTTTGGATATTACAGTATAAATCAATAAATTTTTAGCGTGTTTGTATACTGGTTTAATTCCCTATTTGTTGGAAAGTCATTTTTTAGTTAAATTCATTGGTTTTCTATGGAATATTCACATTTATATGGTTATTATTTAGGTAGCTGTTACAGTATGAGTAGTTTCTTCTGGCTTGATTTATTCCTACTTTTTAATAAAAATAAAATATTTTAACTCTTATTATAAAAAAAAATATATTCTTAAACTTAAAAAATAAAAACAAAATTTAACTAAACAATGTTGTCGAAATAAAAAGTCAAAATTGTCTAGCTGTCTAAATTAGGGAAGTAATAGTGCTTTATTACATACTCGAATTTCTTTTAGTAATTTCTGAAAATTATGAAAAAATTCTGCGTACGCCACTGACTTTGATCAGACTGCCTAGCAAGAGAGGGAGCGCGGAAGCGTCCCCATTAAACTGTTCTACCGTAAAGTGCTCGACTTCGCGTGCAGGTCGTCGGGCTACCAAAGCAGGAGAGCAATCCTCTGCAGAGGATCAAAATTTCGATGTCCTGTCTTCGTATCGTCCTCCCAGGAATGTTTCCCTGACCTTCGCCAATAGCCCATTGTGCAGCTCTAGTGCAACGTGAATAAAGTACCTACCTACCACCAAGAGAGAAAAAGTAAGTTTGATATTTTTGGTTTCAATCAGAATAAGCTTCCTTTTGATGGGACTCTTTTCCCACCTTTTTCACTTGTTTGATAGGTTTTTTTTCCAGTTCAGGTGGAGTAAAGAGTGAAAAACTTCTTGAACATACACTACCCTACTGTAATAGAAGAGACACTTTCAGTTTTTAACATTTTTCTAATATTTCACAAGAAATTCTAAGATAATTATTTCCAAATTTTAGAGTTTATTAGTTCGTGCGATTTTTCATACTTAGCAATAAAGTTCAAAGCTTTCAGAGGTTTTATTCACGGACAATAAATTGCGAATTAAAATATCTTTTTGCACACCATATACCAGAAAATCGAGCAATAAAGTTGTAAGTTGTACCGATTACTTTGGTTATTACTTGCAATAACTATAAAATTTCATAAATCTAACTTAAATATTTATGAAGATATGGACATTTTTACAAAATGTTTGTTTTTCTTTTTTGCAAAAAAAAACTTTTTTTTAAGTCACAACTTTAGAAACAAAACAGAAGCTTTAAAAATATTTATTAAAATTAAACAAATTTTTTGGAGCAATTAAAAACTAATTACAAAATTGCTTTAAAATTTGGAAAAAAATGTTACAAACTGAACAAGATATCACAATTTAAAATAATTATTTTATACCTCGCATGAGCAGAAAAATTTAAAAAAAACTTTTCAGAATTGTGCTGTGAATCGTATTTCGCAACTTATGAAAAAGTCTGATTTGAATATTTAAAGAGCTTCAAGCAATTTTTTAAGTAGATTTTGCACTTCTTCTTTTTTTTAAAAAAAACTCAAAATGAGAAGGGATTTTCCACAGGTTTCATTTCGTACTATGAGACAAAATTTAATAATAAAATGGTACCTTACAGCAGTGTTTCCCAAAGTGTGATACGCGTACCCCCAATGGTACGGGAACAGTTTAGCGGGGGTACACGTTCTTATGCGAAACATCTTGCAACAAACGAAAATTTCAAAAACTTTTATTTAAAAACAAAGCTAGCCATGAAAATTTACGATTATGCATTTTTCTATTGACTATATTTTGCAGAGTTAACAGTTAATAATTAGTGGTGTCTGTCAACAGCCAGTTATGATTTTTAACTTTTGTGCAATTGTTTTATAGTAAAAAATACATTCATTTTTTTATTAGTGATACACAGCGATACGAAAAATTTAGAAAGGGTACACAAAAGTCATAAGTTTGGGAAACACTGCCTTTCAGTAATCGTCCGGACACCAACTGTTGTGGTATAAGGAAAGAAAACAGGCAAAAGAAAAAAATATTATTACGGGGGAAGACCCCGCCCAATGCCGGCGCCCTTTTTAATAAATCTTGTTTAATAATGCAAAATAAAATTTGTGAAAACCCCACATCATTCTGAACTTTCTTTTAAAAAGTACAAAAACTACTTAAATTCTTAAGATATTCAAATCAGACTTTTTTTATTTGTTTCCAAATTCGATTCACTACAAAATTATAAATTTTTTTCTTGAAATATTTATCGCGCGTGTGCAGTATAAAAGAACTATTTTAAATAGTTATATCTTGCTCAATTTTAATGAATTTTTTTCAAATTTTGAAGCAATAATTTTGTAATTACTTTTTAATTGCTCAATATATATATATATATATATATATATATATATATATATATATATATATATATATATATATATATATATATATATATATATATATATATATATATCAGTTCAAAATGTAGAGAAAACAAGAGAAAAATTACAGAACAAAAAAGTAAGGGAAAAAGAAAAAAATAATAATAAAAATCCGAAAAAAATTACTAAAATTTTTATTATTTTTTTTCCATATTTTTTCCCCCTTTTTTCTACTGCTCTGTAGTTTTTTCCTTGTTTTCTCTACATTTTTAACTCATTTTATGAGTTCCATTTACTTGCAGCTTATGCACTGTAAATAAAACTTATTGTTTTGCTTAATTTTCTTTTTCTCCTTTTTGTATTTATTGTGCTATATGGCTATATGTATATGTATAATATATATATATATATAATAACAGGGCTACATCTCTGTTATTATTGGTGTATTCATATTAAGAAATGCAGTTGAAAGCCATGATACGTTATAAAAAGCTTTATTTAAAGATAGCTGGTGGTTACAACAGTTCACCTCTCCACTCCACACAGGAGGGGGTGTGGACAAATCTCCAGATGGTTATTGGAACATGTTATTCAGCAAGAGACATGCGAAAACGTTCGCTCTCACATTAAATACTACAGATATTGGTGTACTTAGGTCCCAGTCGCACATGCCTTTGTACACCATGGAAAATCATTTAATGCTTCCTAATATGGAAGTGAAAGAGGGACAAGATTCTAAAAATAACTCCTCCTTTCAAATATAAATCTAATTATTATTCAGTGGTATGTTTTCAGCCTTGAATTCCCAAAATAGAATATCTCTACTCTAACTCTTTAACAAAGACACTTTACGAAACCGAAAGAGTTTTAATTATTTTATTAACACAAAAGTATTTATTATTTTTGTATTACATATATATATATATATATATATATATATATATATATATATATATATATATATATATATATATATATATATATATATATATATATATATATATATATATATATATATATATATATATATATATATATATATATATATATATATATATGAATATATATATATATATATATATATATATATATATATATATATATATATATATGTATATATATATATATATATATATATATATATATATATATATATATATATATATATATATATATATATATATATATATATATATATATATATATATATATTATTATATATATATATATATATATATATATATATATATATATATATATATATATATATATATATATAAGCTAGCTTGATGGAATTTTATGCAGTTATTGCAAATAGCAACCAAAGTAATCTCTGTAAGTTACCAACTTATTGCTTGATTTTCTGGCATTGGGTGTTCAAAAATACTTTATTTTCTTTCGTAATTTATTGTCGGTCCTTAAAACCTCTGAAAGTTTTACACCTTATTGCTAAGTATGAAAAATCGCATGAACTAATTACCACTATCGTTCCAAAATAATCCTCTCAGTATTTCCTGAGAAATTTAAAAAAGTTTCAAAAACTGTTCACATTTCCTTAAATGTGGACAGTTTTTAAAACTTTGTTTTGTAAGTTTTTAAACTTCATGTGATTTACATCAACCATCCTATGTTGATGACGTTTTATGCAGTTATTGCAAATTACCAAAGTAATCGGTGTAAGTTACAAACTTATTGCTTGTTTTTTCGCCATAGGGTGTTAAACAATACTGGTTTTCTTTCGTAATTTATTGTCGGTCCCTGAAACTTCTTGAAAAATCGCATGCTAATTCAATGTAAAAAATAATTATTATTATTATTTATTATTGTGTCTATTAGAGGCACATAAATTTTCTCACAATTTTAAGTTGCCTAATTTTAATTGACAAAATGCAAAATTTGAATGAAGTCTCGAATTCGCAATCTAGAATTTTTTGAAATTTGTTGAAGCAGAAACCATTTAAACCAATTTCGTATTTTGTGGAGATTTTCGTATTGAAATAATATAGTTTGATTGCTCTACTATTCAAAATATTTTCAATTACTATTAAAATAAATAATTATAACGAATCGCACAGTTCAATTTCGCTAGAAATTATTGTTAGGTAAACATATTTTATAATCATGTCCAAGAAGATTTTGATTCACGTATGGCAAAATAAGCAAAAAGAAAAAATCGCATTAAAGAGTCCAAACTTTGGATTACTCTCCTGTCTTCGCTACAGGGACCATATTTTCTAGATTGATTTTCCTCCATATTTTAAGGGTCAAGAATCAAAATTTGTCCATGGGGGAAAAAAAGTCTGTTTTGTCAAAAGAAAAACAATTTTTATGTTCGATTTCGTTACTTAAAATATCGTCTGCAATCGTAAGCATTCAAATTATTAAGATTGACTTTCTAGTACTACGTTAAAATCCGATCAAAAATTATTCAGTTTTATCATTTGATTTTCGCATTGTACATTCAAAAATTATTATTATTAATTAATAACTATTTTTATAATAATTAAATATTGAAAAGGAATTAACTATCTGTGGCTCAATGTAAGAGCTTTCTATATGCAAAAGCAAATCATATAACCTTATTTCGAATAAATTTTAATAAAAAAATGCCGTTAGAAAAACTTACTAATTAATATGTAGGTTGCAATTTATTTTAAAAGAAATGAATGTTTTGTTAATATCTTTAATGAGGATATTTAAAAAAAAAAATGTAACGGAAATTTAGGAATAAAACATGATGAAATAGCTCACAGGTGTCAACTGAGGGTTAAAGTGTAACACTGTATCGAGAAATTATTTATTTACATTGATGTCATGATCAGGTGTGATCCACTAAATCCAAAGCATTCTTTGAATTTCACGCTGCTGGCGGTTAAGCCAAAAGGCAAATAACCTCTTTGCTCGACCGAGTAGCCCCGCCTCCATTCTCTAACACACACCAAACGAGAAAAATTATTCGGACCTCAGTTCTTGCTGTTGATCTGACGATATTTTCCTTTCTTCGTTTTTAGCAAAATATAGGATAGTAGATCAAAAAGAAGGTCACTTATTAAGGCCAAGATGGACCCTTAAAGAGGTTTCTAAAAGTAATCAATCCAGAAAGAAAAAGATATCACGTGACCTCTTACGTCGTTTTCATTCAACTTACCGGCGTGGAGTTGTTTTGTTTGTGGAAAAGAAAATCGTTTTCTTTCGGGAGTGATGTGGGTGCTTTCTGTAACGTTTATCGTGTGCTTCTTTTAATTGGTTATTCAAAAATTGCTAAGGATGGTGTTTTTAGTTCATATTTCCAACTTCGTATAATATTTAGTTTGCTTTCAAAAAGGTAAGTTCAATTTTGTTTATTTATTTATTTTTTTTTAAATGTAAGAATTTTCTTTTAATAAATGGGATTTTTTTTTTCTTCTTCATTTTCCTTACTTTAAAAAAATTGTTTTTAACATAAATTTATATAAGATTGATCTATATATTATTGAAAATGCATTAAATTATTTTAGAATACCTAGCGTTTTTAGTCAAGGTAGAAAATGTGGGAATTTTTGTGCAATTTGCCCAGTCTCTTTACAAATTATAAATACTCTTCACGCAAAGCATGAGCAACAAATCATGGTAAAGCTATAATTTAAAGCAAATGCTGTAAACTATTGCCGAGGTATTTTATGTAATTGGAAGTAAAGAAAGAGAAAAGATTACAAGGCATAAAAATAAAGGAAATCTAAACCCATTAAAAAAGTAACTATAAATTTGGTTTACCTTAACAAGAAGTTTTCTTATAAAACTTCGAAAAAATTTTTGATTCCGTTCTTTACGGTTTTCAACTTATTGCTATTCAATAATAAATGTTATGCGAAGATTTTTTATTCAAACTTTTCAAAATCATAACTTTAAGAGTAGTACGCATCATGAATCACAATTTAAAAGAGCAGATAGTGTCAATATAAGATATCATTCAAATTTATTTATCTAATATTTCAAAATAATAATTCAGACGTCTCATAAATATTGGTGCTCATTTTAAAGGTGGAGAGAATATAATTAAACGTTCCACCAAAGAAAATGGGGGTCGTACTGCAAACCGTAACTGATACAAGGGGTCTTAACGTTAGTAAATCAAATAAAAGAGAATAGTAAGAACCTGAATGTAATAAAAAATATTAAATTTTTTTTAAAAAAATAAAAAATATTGGAATTTTTGAATTGCGCATTTTTTAATGAACCAAACCTAAATCAATGGAGTTTTTCGATTGCTTTTTTCGGTGATTATCGCAACGAATTTCCAAAATCTTAAAAAATCCCAATATTTTTATTTCGACAGAATTATGATACGTGAATTTCGAATTTTGGTAATCACTTTTAAAGCTCTTCATTTGTGTCCAGTTTATAGTTAATCTAAGTGACTTTTCGATAGTATTTTATGAGGTTATTATCGGATTTACACGTGTTTTTTAAAATCGCGATCTCTTTTTAATGCATACATTACAACCACTCGCGAGTTTTGAATTGTGTAAATATTTATCACATTTGACCTGCTTTTTTTTGTTTCAATATTATCGTACTATTTTCTAAGTACTCTCTTTCTCTAGGTACTATTTCTGTATCGTTTCTCTAAGTACGTATATCTAGGTTTAACTCGTAACTCAGTTTTGACTTATACTCGTTTTTCTAAGTATCGTATCGTTTCTAATTTTTTTTTCTAATCACTATCTTTTCTCGGTTTAATTTTTTTCTATTGCTGTTTCACTTCTTATTGCTGCGCATTTAAGCATAATTTTGTAAATCCCGATATTTTAAATGTGTATTAATACGGCACTCGAATTGCGCATTTAAATTTGCCGCAAATAAAGGACACAAATCTGAGAGGCATCGCAAATCTAAAAGTTTTTTTAAAAATCGTTTTTCAATAGTTATTGATGCGATTTTTCACAGGATTTCGAAAATCTTGTTATTTTTAATCTGGTATTATAACGACTTGCGATTTTTGAATCAGGTATTTCAATAACTAGATATTTCCATATATTTTTTTTTAAATCTCAATATTTTTAATACAATATTATTAAATTTCGAACCTGAATTTTTTATACTGTTCACTGTTTTTAAAATTTGTTTCTAATTTTTGTAGCTAAAAAAGAGCTTGAAAAACCGTATTAAGATTTAACATTTATAAAATCTCTTATAATTCACTAAATATAAATGTCCTAAAGCTAAAAATATACCGAACTAAATCCCAACTGAATTTTGAATCTTATTTGTTGCTATAATGCGATAATTTTATTTTATACCATTTAGAATTTTAACATTTAAAGGACTTTAATTTTGCGCAAATGTATTACTAAGTTGATTGATGAAAAGAAAAAAAAAGAATTAAAATAATAAATAGAAAAATTTAGTATTTAAACGAGTTTAATTTCATGCAAATATTTTACTAAGTTGACTGATAAAAAGATTTGCGTCTTTCAGCACTAATATTTGTGTTCAGCACTAATATTTGTGTTAACATGTCTAGGTACTTGGATCTGCCGTCCTTCATTTAAGCACGGTGAATGGGTTGTGCACCCATTCACCGTGCAATCGATTTGCTTACATTTCTAGTTACAGTGTAAAAAATTAGTTAGAAAAAAAGAAATTTTTTTTGCGTGTAAAAGAAAAATTTTACGAATTATTTAAATGAGATTTTATCATTTAAAAAAAATTCAAGTTAGAATCAATAATGGAAATAGAAGATTTTAAACTGTGAAAGAAAAAAATTCTTCAAATTTCTTAATATTTTTTTTTTCTATTTGTTATTATAATTATAATTTGTCACCAATTATATATATATTTATATATATATATATAATATATATATATATATATATATATATATATATATATATATATATATATATATATATATATATATATATATATATATATATATATATATATATATATATATTATATATATATATATTATAATCTATATATTATAATCTATATATTATAATCTATAAATAAATATACGTGGTTGCTTCTCCTTTATCGTTGCTTTTTTTTTAATCAAGAGTCAATAGTTTTCAAAAAAGAAAAAAAATATTTTATAAAATAGATAATTATTATAATTTTATGTAAGAATATTTTGTTAATGTTAATCGAAAGGAAATGAAAGATCATCTGGACAGGAAAAACTATTATTTTCACTGTTATTTTACTTGTGAAAGTGAAATAGCTTTCGCAAAAAACTTCTCGTTAAATTCACAATTGAAAATAGCCCTTTCAACATGTCAATTCTTAATGCTGCTATAGATTTGCCGCTTGTATTTCCACAGTCTATAGATCGCTCCGCATGGTATGTTCTTTTCAGAAAATTTAACAGTTGATAATTTTCGAATTAATAATAGAATCTCGATTTTCTTTATGCGCTCATACCCCTTTTAAATTTTCCTATACATTCTTGTAATTTCAAATTTCTAAGTCCTTTTCTTTCTTTCTTTTTTTTTTTTTTTTTTGCAACTAAGCAAAATGTAAGACAAAGTCAACAAAGTGATATACCCCATCTCAATCATAAATCACTTAAAATTGAAGAACTTGTAAACAAACTGCTATTTCAAAAAATAAATAAAAAAATTCTAATGTTGAGTTTACAAAAAATGGCCCCTTTCAGCACGTTAAATTCCAACTCTGTAATTGTATTATTCCTGCAGCAATATTAACATTTTTGGTAGTTTTTGCGTTGCAAAACAAAATGCAACGTAACATTGAACACCCAAAAAATGGTGGCGAATTTTTAATTACAAGTAGAAAGACGTTATTACAAAATATGCTTAGATATTAGTAATCAAAATTAATGCTATTACATTTTCTAACATGAATTTTAAAGTTCATTTAGCAGGTACCCCATATATCTTGAGACATGAAAATTACAATTCGTTACGTTATTTTAATATTAAACTCGTAAGTTTAAAAAAATATATCCAACACACATACAGAAAAAAAATACAACGCACATTCAATAACAATATTAGTCTCACTTTGATTTTTTTTTCAATTGCCAGCGCACAAGATCAAAATTTATTCAGGATACTAAAGTTTTGTCTCCTTTTATTTTATATTATAAATTCGGTTTTCAATAACAGAGGCTAAGTTAAAAGGGTGGTTAATTCGACAGGTTAACTCTATGTATTCTAGTAGATTCATTTATTATTTTATGCTCTTTGCTAATGTGTGCTTAACTTGTAATACAATGCCCATCATTTCACGTTATTTTTAGTTGTTTTCTCACTAAGAAAGTTTGTATAACATATTTTATTAGCAAAAAAAAAAAAAAAAAAAAATAAAAAGCGCACGAACGTGGATATATGCTATGTGATAGACAGAATTGTTTGTAGCAATTTTGAAAATACATGATTATTATTAATTGCATTGCTCCACAAAAACTTTAAGAAAAGTTTTAAAATACACAAAGTTCTTAACTCTTAAGCAAAAATAAATAAATAAATAAATAATAATAATAATACCGTTTTTGTTATTTATGGTCTTTAAAAGGTTTTTGGGAATTCATGTTAAATATACAAAAAAGTTAATTTTAAAATAAATACAGAAAAGTTTCACAACCTTCAAGAACTTGCGAAAATTTGAATGATATGTTGATTCAAGGATAGAGTTTGGTTTTTCTTAGGTTTTCTCTATCAAAAAAGTATACCTTTTAGTTAATGAACTTTCAATATCTTTGTGTAATTTTTTACTCTATGCAAATGCTAGATCTGAATTTCCCATAGCTTAATCGTCCTGGATTAGAATTTTTTAATAACTCTTTTTTTTAATTATACAAAGATCTGTTTTTATTTCTAATTATAAAATAATGAGCTTATTTAAAAGCTTTCTGCTCCCCTTTGCATTGGTGTAGACCAGCGGTTCCCAAATGGTGTTCCGCGAATCCTTAGGGTTCCGAGTTAGTACTTTTTATAGCCAATGATGAGTTTTGAAACTTCTGAATATATTTAGATATACCTATAATTCATAATTTATTTAATCTTTAGGTTGCCTTTATGAAATTATTTCAAAGAAAATAAAAATGAAACGGAAGTGGTATTTTTTTAAAAGAAAGTATAGTATTTCTAATAACAATATAATGAACAAATAATCAAAATAGCCAAAAAATATTTCATGCGTATTTCCTATCACGCTTTTCAAAACAAAATACTCAATTCTTTAATAAAGAAATATGTTTGCCTAATAACCATTTTCAACAACAGTATTCATCTCGAAGTAAATCATAATTCGTTTATTTTATTCAGTTTCATTCATTCATTTTATTCAGTTTATTTCGTTCATTTTATTCTTTTATTTTATTTCATTCAGTTTATTTTATTCATTCATGTATATACACCAAAAACAAATTCCCAACCAGACTAGATATAGAACAAAGACTTTTAGTTTAACTGTCGGATATCAAAAGAAATTTAAAAATATCAATGATAAAATGATGAAAAATATTTACTCGTGTAATTAAATATTTTAGAAATAGTTTGTTTTATAGGTAACAATGTTCACAATTACCTTAATAAAATTTATGAAATCGGGGTTCCGCTGAAAGATGGTTCATTTTTTTAGGGTTCCGTAGCCGAAAAAAAATTAGGAACTGCTGGTGTAGGTTCAGTAAAATTAAAATCATTTTAGTAAAAATGCAAAGCTGAGTTTGTGAAAATGAAATAGAGTTTGTAGGTTAAAATAACAGAACAGTTTGGGGTTAAAATAACTTAGGCGCCTGCTTTTAAAAATCCGTATTTTTGTGTAAAATAAACAATTTTATATTGGCACACTAGCTGACAGTTTTTTTCTGTAAGTTTAACAGATATTTTTTACAGTGTTCTACCGCTAAATATTTAAAATTGGTATAAAATGAAAACAACGTAAAAATTTCAACATGAATGTTATGTGACATGGCATGGGATAAATTGAAAACGATTGGGGAAAAAAAAAAAGATTGTTCTTGCACAGTCTAGTATTACTTTCTGGATAGTTGTTCATCAAATGGGTGTTTATAGTAACAGTTTTCACTGGTGCTGTTGAACTATAATCGCCAAGTTCCGCTTGGATTGCAACGATTGACCGCTCTCTTGCCCTTCCAACTTCTTTGATACTCGGCGGGGCCACTGACTTCGTCGAGGTTGGTAGAACAAACGGAATCAGCGGTGAAATTTTAAGAAATAATGTCTGTATTTGATGCTCAGGATTAACAATACTTCATTTGCCAACTCTTCCCAAACGCTGTTTTCAAATTTCGTTAACTTCTTTTTTTCAGGTTCAGTTCCTTATTGGATTATTCAACAAATGTAAACAAGCAACTATTCAAACAACTTCTATGATATTTGAGTTCACATCACGAAGCAAATATTCTATTGTTTTTCCACAGACGTGTAATTTACAATTTTTTTTCTGCCTAAGTTTCATTTCTTGAAACGTGCGAGAATTTCATTTCTTGAAACGGAATTTTATGAACAATAAAAACTATTTAATGATGAATTAATGAGAGTGGTTGAATGAAAAAAATTTAAGGAAATAAAAATATCTTCTCAGATTTTTTATAAACTGAGAATAACAATAACTCAATACTGGCAAATTACATTAGAATACTCGCAAAGTACATTAGAATACTAGCTTGGTGTGTTCTGTTATAGTACATTTGTTAATACAGTTAGAAATTTTTTAATGTTCTCACATTCGAAGATTAAACGCTCTCTTTTTCCTAAGACAGTACATAAATGTTTAAACGCTTAAATATTGACCTCTGGAGTACGCTGTAAAAATAAATGTAAATTCTACAGAAAAAAAGGGATATTTTTTTCAGAAAAAAAAAACTTTTTAAAGATAAATACAGATCTTTCTGTTTTTGATCGTTACCCAAGCGCTGCAAAAAACTCTTTTTTTTTTTTCCCTTACAGATTTTTTTTCTCCGTATATTAGACTGTTTTCACAAAAAAAAATTTCTGTGCTTTTTATCCAAATCATAAACGGATTGAAACTGTCAATTCAAATTCTTCTTTTTGCCATACAGTTTGCTTACCGCAAAATAACTATCTTTTTTCAAATCAATTTACGATCACTTTCTACAGTTGTTTTCACTTAACAGAAATTATTTTATGTCTGCACATCATGTAAAAAAAATTGCGATTTAATTTAATCATTGAATCGATACTCTAACTTATCATTATCTATCTTTAGATATAATATTTCGGTGAGTTAAATTGCCAAATAATATATTTGTGCCGATATACTTTTAAACGCTTTCATACTTAAATATGATTTCAATAAGTAAGGCGTTTAATATAAATGCTGAAAAAAAAAACACAAATAATTAAATTCGAAAAAGATAAAACTTCTTTGAAAAAAACGCGCTAAGAAGCAGCAGAAATTTCAGAAAAAAGTATCAATACAAGAAACGAATGAAATAAAAATAAAAATATGACCACCGAAGCCGACGTCTTCAGGGGGTACCGGCCTTGGTAGCCATTAAAAACAAAACCATTTCTATTTGAGGGAGAAGCAAATGCTTAAAAAATCTCCCTCAGTACCCCGAGGTTTTGTATAGAGGTCCAGGAAAAACAAGATACATTCAAAATAATTAAATTAAGAAAAGAAAATCAATCAAAATCATCAGAAAAACTCACTAAGTCACAGGTCAAGCATCAACTTCAAAAGCAAGTAGAGGAAAAGAAAACACTAAAAACTGAAAAACCAACGTCCCCTATTATAATGCGCAGAAGAAGTTTAAAATGAAATGGAAAAGGTCAGGAAAAAGAAATACGTAGACAATACAAGAAAGTTTAAGATTTTTTTTCATACTATAACACTAGAACCACGGTTAGCTAGAGAATAGAGCGCTCGCCTACCGATGAGGTGATCCAGGTTCAAATCCCAGTGGTTGGTACGAATTCTGTATACAGTGCTGATGTAAAATATCTTCAGTGGTAGACAGATCATGGGTCAGAATCCATTTACAGTGGGGCAAACCGTGGGAAGTTTTCCTCTATATGTAACGGGTTAGTTCCATCAAAAAGTCCTCTACAAAGACTAGTTTGTTCCAATGCTTGATACAGGAGTTCACTTGTTTTCTAGGTTGGGTTCAAAATTACAAGACGACGGTACTGAACATTGATAGTCGTAAACTCAGAATTGGATCAGCTGTTCAATGCCGGTTATAAAATAAAATAAGGTAACCATGCTATAGTTATCGTGGCTCTAGGGACAGCGCTCGTGTGTTAATAAGATAGCCTGGGCTCGAATCGCCCGCGTTGACTGAGCTTGCACAGACTATAATGCTGGAATAGTTATTATATAGTTCTTTTTGTTAATATGACTGAGTTTTTTGTGAAAATAAGAGTTTTTTTTTGTTGTTAAAATACCAGAGTTTGTTGGTTAAAATAACAGAACAGTTTTAGGTTAAAATAACAGAAAGTAACTTGTGCGCCTGCTTTTAAAAATACGCATTTTTGTGTAAAATAAACAATTTTATATTGGCACACTAGCTGACAGTATTTTTCTGTAAATTTAACAGATATTTTTTACAGTGTACTACCGCTAAATATTTAAAAGTGGTATAAAAATGACAACAACGTAAAAATTTCAACATGAATGTTATGTCACAGTATAATATTTTCAAGAATTAATAATTTTGATATCGAGAAAGTGTGAAATTATCTTAATTTTCTCAGAACTTTTTTAAACAGCAATTCTGCTAATCTTTTAAAGAAAATTTTGTTTTAGGGATCACTTACTTTTAAGTACCCATCGTAGATTAATTTCTTTAGTGTTTTTTTTTTATTGTGTGAAATTACGTCCATTACATATACTTTGAGTTTTGGATTACATTGACATATAACATTTCTATTAAATTCTTTGTGAAGAAATTGAGATGTTGCTAATGATGGATTTGAACTGTGGTTTAAAAATAAATAATTTTTTCCTCGTAAATATGCGAAAAAAGCAGAATTTTGAAAACAATAAAAATGAAGTCAAGTTTCAAAAGCTGGAAATAAAACTTGAAGCATTGAAAAATTTATTATTAAGAGCATTGAATAATGACTCGATTTTGCTACAACTATAATTTATGAAAAAAATAAAAAATTCGATGCGTTGATACTCGATTCGTATACGTTGTTATAAGAGCTGAGATGTGAGAGTACGTCCATGTGATCTTGAGTCGCTAGAGTCAGAAATGCTGATTTTATATATGATGCCCAGGGCTGCGAAAGCAGAATCGCATGATCGCATACATGTGAACTTGGGTTGCTAGAGTCAAAAGTCATCATCATCATCATAGTTGGCCAGACAGTCCAATGTGAGCCAGTGCCTTCCTCTGAAGATTTCTGGACGACGACTTCCGATTTTTCTTTGATCTCCAATTATTTTCATTAATTGCGAGAAAATCAGACTCCACTGAGTCAGCCCATCTCAAACGCGGCCTTCCCCGCTTTCTTTTTCCAGTGGGTCTAAAATGCAGTATCTTTTTTATTGTGTTGTCGTCACTCATTCGAATCACTTGGGCGATCCAATTAATTCTATTTATTTTTATGTATTTAATAATATCAGGTTGTTTATAAATCTTGTACAGTTCAAAGTTAAATCTCTTTCTCCAGTTAT
The DNA here is from genome assembly GCF_982258835.1 of Parasteatoda tepidariorum. NCBI lineage: Eukaryota > Metazoa > Arthropoda > Arachnida > Araneae > Theridiidae > Parasteatoda > Parasteatoda tepidariorum. Next base: position 64,801,409 of record NC_141761.1, read on the forward strand.
TGTTTTCATTTACACCACCAAGTATACCCCGCAAAATCTTTCTCTCAAATATTGCGATACAATTTCCCTCGAGTTTTGTCATTGTCCAAGCTTCAGAAGTTTCAGAAGTGCTGGTTTTATATATGATACCCTTGACTGCGAAGGCAAAATCATGTGATCGCATGTATTTTATCTTGGATTGCTAGAGTCCAAAATGCTGGTTTTATACATGATACCCTTGGCTGTGAAGGCAGAAACGCGTGATCGCATATGTGCGATCTTGGGTTGCCAAAGTCAGAAAATCTGTTTTTTTTCTTCACATTATTATTTTTTTTTATTATTTTTTTTTGTTATTTTTTTTTATGATTCCCTGCTGTTCCATATTTTCCTTTTACTAATGAGATTTATCATACTTTTTAAATCTCTTGTTGAAACTGTCTTTGCTGCTTTTTTTAACGGAAGTTTAATTACAAAAATGTTGTTGTTGAAGCTCGTTTCGATGACAATCGAAGTAATATTTGAAAGGGAATATGGGTATGAAATCCAATCATTGTTTCGCAATGATTGTTTAGCAATCGTTTTTGTTGTTTCTTCATGATAAAAAAATGCCACATAGATAAAAATTAAAAATCAGTCTATAAAAATAGTGAAAACTATTTTGGTGTATTGATTAAATGGTTTGGTTTCACAGATTTAGTTCTTAATTTTATAACTACGAACAAGATTATAATTCACAAAATTAAAGAATAGCGTACCTTTTATTAAAATTTTAATTTTAAAGATCTGAAAAGAAAAGTGAAAATATTAAAGTCATTTTGCTGGTACACAAAATGAATTATAATTTTTAAGGAGGAAATGCATAGAGAAGTCTACAGATGAGATAATTTTTAAAGAGAAATATACAAAGAAATTGAATAGGAAAATGTTTGTTTACCGTTTCTTAGGAGAATATCATAGATTTCTTTTTATTTACTTTCCTTTCTTTTTTTTTAAATACATATCGCTTTTTCCATCTGTGCTATCTCTCTGACTATTTTATTCTCTCAACATATTTAACCAACTTCTCTACTTTATTATCCTCTACTACAAAAATACTTTTTTTTTTACTGTACTTCAAAAAACACCCCCTTGAATGGTAAAATTTAATCTTAAATTAAGAGTAAAGATCGAATCAAAACTTAACCAATCCTGAATTAGAAAGGGGAGCTTAAACAATTTACTCACTCATTGAGCCCAGCTGGTCCAAAGTTTTCTAAAACTCCTTAATTGGAGCTTTTCCCTCAGTTGGATAAAAAGAAAGGAAGTATCCTTTCTTTCTTTTTTCTAATTTAATTCCGAAAAACAAATAATTTAACTTTTTCCTTAATTTTTTTCTATCGCTCTGTTTTTATATTTTGTGTACACAAGATTTTTGACTGTTAGAAGAGAGGAATCCTTTTAGAACCACGCTTAACTAATCTTCTAAAGATGTTTCGATCATTTTATATTCGAATTCTATAATTTCGATTTGTATAAAGATCTCTTAGAAAAGACGAGATTGTTACTTTTCCATTTCATTTATATGATAAAATAGAAAACAAGGTTTTTAGGTTTCAATATTAAAAGTAAATTTAAAAAGAAAATTTTCATATTTAGTTTAAGAAGACTGGAGTATCCCTGGTGCAGAGCACTGGGCGATTTTTCCGCTCACCCCAAAAGACGGCCCTACAAACGTGGGTTAAACTCTTTTAAATCCGTTCAAGACTGTGATTACATATGCTTAATCACATGGATTTTGTTTTTACGGTATACTGCAGTGTTTCCCAAAGTGTGGTACGCGTACCCCCAGGGATACGGGAACAATTTAGCAGGGGTACGCTTTCTTATGCGAAATATCTTGCAACAAACGAAAATTTCAAAAAGTTTTATTTAAAAGCATGAAAATTTGCTATTACTTATTTTTCTATTAGCTATTTTTTGCAGAGTTAACAGTTAATAATTAGTGGTGTCAACTGCCAGTTGTGATTTTTAACTTTTGTGCTATTGTTTTATAGTAAAAAATACATTCATTTCTTTATTAGTGGTACACAGCTTTTACGAAAAATTTAGAAAGGGTACGCAAGAGTCATTAAGTTTGGGAAACACTGGTCTACTGTATCATATATGAAAATAGAATTTTTACTCCAGCGGCCCGTTATCACACGGACGTGATCTCAAATTGGTATCCTTGCACTACATATTGTATTAGTACGTATAGGTACGCTTTAGTAATGTATACTCTTGAAGTATACGTACTAAAGGAGTATTTAGCACTAGGGAAGAGAATCTTCCTACGTTTACCGGTTTCGAACGGATTAAGAAATAAAAATTTCTTCTCTCCTTTTCTTTTTATCAACGGTGAAGAGATCTTCATCGATGATAGAAAAAAAGGAGAGGACATCATTCGAGGACATCACAAATTCCTTTTATTCTTTTCTCAAAAGATGAGCCATCCAATATCAAGAGAAGCTCATGTTTTTTTTTCTTCTTCTTCTTGGTCGGCACGCAACGATAAGTAGAGCGATTAAAACAAGAAACCAATAAATAATTTAACTCTTTTGTTCCCTCGTATAAGACGACCCACGCAACTGTTGATGGTTTTATTGTTCCCTTGGCACACGACTGATATTGAACTGGAAGAACGCATTTAGTTAATTTCCGATAACATGCGATTCTTTTTTAGTAACGGAATGAAATGTGAAGCAGACCGTGATGAATTATGTGGGTTTGTAAAGTCGCTGTAGTCTTTCCACGTGAGAAGCTCGTCTATCATCATTTTAAACAAAACACAATATCAACAATAAATGATTTTTGTTTGCATGGAATTATCTGCGTAAAAAAAAAGCGTGTAAATCGAGGATACTTTAACTCTCGTATTTTGCTACTAACATTACAGCATAAAGCATTGGAATTTAATGTTTTATAAAGTTGTAACATTTATTAATTGTATTGTATTCTAAGCCTTATTATTAAAATTTTATTTCTTTTGAGGTTTTATTTTCTTTATTAAAATAATTATTAGTTTTATATTACTTATTAAAATAATTTTAAATTAATAATGATCTTTATAATTTTTTTAATAATACCGTATACAAAATTGGGTGCAGTTGCATTAATAGGAATCAACCGCCGATTCACCTCGAAGGGTGTTCGGTGTAAACGGAAACCCGAAGTACGAGAACGGTGCTACCCCGCAATAGTTGCACTAAAGTATATTACATAATTACAGAGTGATGTTTTCTATCTGTTCAGAGCTACAGATACACTTAAAATATGAAAGGTCGAAGAATGTAGCAAAGTTAAGCACTTTTTATAGGGTGCAAAATAAAAATCACATTTAAAATGATTTATTTATCATTTATAATTTATTACTGAATACTGCTCTGGTTCAGGTCAAAGTTACGACCTGTGAATGGAAATCTGGTGTGTGAATGTATCCTTCCTGTAAAATTGGATGTGACGTATGCATGTTATTTCCGGATCATCCTCAGGGATGTTTCCCAGATCGTCTCCAATAGCTCATTGCGCAGCTGTAGGGTGACGTAAATAAAAGTACCGTTAACTTTATGGTTAATTCATACTAAGTCATCTATGCAAGCTATAAGCTAGTCTTAGATTTCGCACATTTTCCACAAATCATCGCTTAATTTTCTAGTACACTTTGGAGGAAACGAAAACTTACCCTTTAATGGACAACAAATAAGTTTGAAATTAGAAATGAATTCATTTTATTCTAATAAAATGTTTTTCATTAGGATAAAATAACACATTTATACGTAACGTTATGAAATGTATGGGACTGGATGATTTCAATTATTTTAGTTCTAAGTCTAAAAATTTGCATCTGTTGATTGTTAAAAAAAATCAAATTTGGAAAGTTTAATATTTACTTGAAAATTAGAGACCTCTTACAAAACTATTGATACAGTTTGAAATGCGTCACATGAAAACAAATTTTTGTTTTCGGATGTTTAAATTTGACGAATTATAGAATACGAACTTGATGAAATAAATCGCCTTTTCGATCTCTATCAGAATAGTTTTTTTTTCTTTTTTCGAAGGGTTCGAATTTCATGTGTTGAAGAACATGTTTAAGTATCGTTATTCTACATGAAAATTGACAATGCTTCAAAATGTTTTTGTAAAATTCCTATTCGAGTTTAAACTGTTCGGAATCCATTTTAATAAAATATCCTGGAAAAATTTGATTGCAATAAATTTAACTTTAAGAAACAAATTTAATCTGCACAACAATGTAAGCAATTGCAAGATCAACCAAATCTCTGGTCCGAATTTCGACTTTTTTAAACGCGTTTATTTATTATTTTGTACAATATTCCATTGAGAATTTGATGGTTGATAATTTATATTCAAAATCAATTACATATTTCAAATGTAAAGTGTGTACATTTTTAAAACAAAAGTGTTCCATTTAAAAAAATAAAAACATTTAGTAGAAGCAAAATCACCAAGGTTGATTTATATACTAAAAGCAGCCTATTTATTATTTGCAGACAAAAGAGAAATGCTACTTTCGAAGGCGACGCTTTTTATGGCATTTAGCTTTTGTTTCATACAAGTGTTATGTTTTTAGAACAGGGAGAAAAGCTACAAAACAGAAGGTAATATGCCTGGGTGGGTGATTCATGCGATGATATAACAAAACACATCTTTCACAAATTCCATGGACACCTAACTATGAAGGACAATGACGGAAAATATCTTCACATATTGTGAGGTTTTGTATTATATTTCTGCGTTTGCTTTTGAAGAATGTTTTGAGGCGCGTAGGATGGAACACCTACCGTGTTTGATGGTGACGGAGTTCACTCAATAATCAGAAACTTCGTAAACTCTGTAGGTTGAGTTGAGAGGTATTTTCAGCATTCTTAATTAAGAGGATGAATGAATAACATTTATTTCGTATTACCTGACAGAGCGGAAGTTATTCGGGCGTGTTATTCCAAATGTCTACCAAGATGGATACAATATATCTTGCCGTAACTGATTCGTGGGTAAGTTTATTCGCATCATTGATTTACAAACCCAACATAATGACTATTAAATCCGTGTTTTATGGCTGATGTACAACTCGTGGAATGTATTTAATGTTTAGATTCATGCTTGTTGAAAGGGCATGAGTTGTTGGGTATGTAAAAAACGTTAAAAATGACATTTCCGTATAATTTATTCTTTGGCTGTTATAATGCATTTCCTGTTTCTATTAAGTAAAGCTTTAAATGTTGAAAGAAATATTATAGCTATATTTTAATATTTAAATAGCATTAAAAGAAGATGTAAATATTGAAATTAGGTCTTATTGATTACAGTAAATGTTTAAATTTATTAGGCAACCAGTTTTGTATTTTTTTTTAAACGTTAAAATCAATAAATGAAAAGGAATATCATTTAATCCTAAATGTAATTCTTTTAATGCAGCCTATTACAGTGTAGGCTGTTTGATTAATCTCTTCCCGTCTGTCATGACAACGAATCAAAATTTTTTAAATGAATAAAAATAAAAGTGAAGGATATCATTGTTTATTTTCTTGCGATGTATAAAGTATTCAGATATAAATTATCCACATGGAACAGATTTTTATTTGTTTAGTTCCGTTGAAAATTGTAAACATATATTCATGATATATATTCTGGATAATCATGACTTTTAAGACTTAAACAGAGATTAACTATCAACAAATATTATTTTCGCTTAAATATTTTAGTATTAGAGAATTTAGGTTGAACCCAATTGCGAGAAAGTTATTTTTCTTTAAAAAAACTAAATTTACAGTGTTGTGTTTTTACCATTTCATAATACGTATAAGGCGGTGCAAATTTTAATAATGTTAAAACTGATGGGCTTGGAGCAATATAATTATTAGTCGCATTTTCATATTGTTTTGGAGAAAATTTTTTGTATAAATGCACCACGAATTCCAAGACAATGATAAGATATTTCTGTATCTATGCTGTTATTTTGATAGAAATTCCGGGAACTTGTAAAGTATCTCTCTGGAAAAAAAATATTAAGGGAAAGTATAATGTAAAACTTTAATGCGAGGAAGTGTGATTTATCACTAATTTAAACATTTACACTAATCAATTCTTTGTTTGTATCACTAAGACCTAATTATTATATTAATTTTAAGTTTAGAAATATTCAAATTTATTCTCTTTTAAGTAGAATTCTTTCCCTAAGTAATTAAAATTAGATCAAACTTTCTTTTTTTTAAAAATGATTGGTCAGTTTATTAATTAGCTGCTTATTCATCATTAAGTTCAAATTATTTTATTCTTTAGAACATTTTCCATTTTTTTAGAACATTTATCTTTCAATTTAAAATTCCACAATTCCAAATTGCATATAAAACAGAATAAAAAGTTTTAATGACTATCACTTTATTTATATATATATATATATATATATATATATATAGATATATATAATTCTTTTTTCAAGTTTTTTTTTTTAGTGTCATTAATAGCTATGCTATTTAGAAATACAGTCCTATTAAGCACACACATCTTACAATTTAATCATTTTGCGAAAAAAGTAGCTATTATTAGGTATTTTGATCAAAAAATTTCCTTCAAATTCTATTTATAGAAATCGAGAACGAAAACCGATAATTGCTCCTTCTGTCAATATAGGTTATTTGCCACTCAGAATCTTAACCGAGTAGTAATTATCCTTATAAAAGTAAAATAAAATAAATAACAGCGATGATGTAAACTGACTATATTTCTTGATCATTAAAAAAGTTATCTTCCTTTTAATATGAGTTTCCGAAACTGAGAATTTTAGCTTTTTAAATAACCAAGCTAAAATATAATTTTAATAAGTTTTAAAATTATTTAAGATAATAAATGATCATAAACACATACAAATGTTTACAATGAAATTCAATATCAATTTTAGCATAATATTTTACTGTTTTTAAAAATCGTTTTTTTAATATAAATTTAATAAAAGATATAAATTATTTTAATTATTTTGCATTCGCATTTCTTTTATCAGAATTAAGTTGTTTACTTGAAACAACGAATTTTGTTTACCATATCTTTATTTTTTATTGTTTTAAAAGGTTTTACTTTGATATTAAAAATGGAGGCACCATTTATTTCTGATGTACAATTTATTTTAAGCACGTGTTCATGATAGAATTCTCATGATATAGCATGTATGAAATGGCTTGAGGTGTTGTAATTATAAGTTTTATTTTTAAATTGTCAAATATTCTTTGGTGAAACATATCACTTTTAACTAGACAATAATATGCTTCAGTGTTTAGTTTCCCTAAATTACATCCAAAGGAAATTAAGCACTCTTGTAAAAGAGCCTATCTGGAAATTATATTAAGGAGCAGTTTGATATAAGCATTTCACCTTTGGAAAAAGTATGGCTTTATTTTTTTCCAAGCCTTTAATATCAGATATAAGATCATAAGATATAATTGTGGTAAATGTCGATGAGCATCATTTTGTGAAATTATGCTTAAAATATTTATAAACTCGAATTCTTTCTGTATATTATCAGTAGTTCTCACGTCATTGCTGCTATCTGTATTTTGTATTATCTTTTTATGAAAGTTCATTATGTTATAGAAATATTATGTTACTAAATAAACAAGGCCGACTTGTTTGAAAAGTTCAAGAAGCTCAAATTCTAAGATATAAGATAATTCATCAAGAAGGTTAAAAAAAAGTTATTCAAAATTTAAAATTTCAGAGGAACACCTAAAACTTAAATTTGCTTTAAAGTAAAATATATATTTTTGTACCTTTCAAGGGATATTTTTTAAACTTGCATAATTGAATCCAGGCAGATATATTGAAAAAAAAAACGTATTCGATACATTTTCGGTAGCATCAATATTTTGATTGTTTCTATTGAACTGTTTAAGGCTTATAGTTAAATGTGAATACACTCTGCTATAGTTAATTGCTTATAGTTAAATGTGAATACAGTCTGCTATAGTTAAATGCTTATAGTTAAATGTGAATACACTCTGCTATAGTTAAATGCTTATAGTTAAATACACTCGAAAAATAAAAAAGTTTGAGAAAATGTAAGAAAGTATAATTCTCCATAATTAAAATAGAATTAATATTTAGTAAATAATAAAAGAAATTGATCATAGCTAATTTCGTTTATTAGCTCACATTCTGTATAATTAAAAGTTATGTTTTATTTTTGACTGTACAATTTTTTTGATTATAATTTTTATGGGATAACGCTATAGAAGGGCTGCGCTTATTGCTAGAAATTTAGAGAAAGGAATTTTGCTTCCGTAAGCCCCGTAAAAATATACTCTTATGAAATGAACTGAGGTGAAACAATTTCTTATATTTATAATAAGTTTATTTTTTAAATTATGTATTTTATGTGCGAAAAAGAAAACGAAAATACCGGTAAATCAATTTTACAAGCACTTTATGTAGCAAACTATTTTATATTTATATGATTTTTATTTTACATCTAAAATCCATATGAAGTATGACTAAAATCAAAACGTACTTCTTTCACAAGTGTATGGTTGCCTCGTTACCAGGATATCAATGCACGTCGAAGATTTTTTAACACTCATTTCTTCATTTTTAAGGAATGTAGATCATGACTTGCAATTCATAAATTTTGTTAAGAAATACGAACCGCTGCATGTGGTTATGCATTTCCCTTACGAAATTTTCCCATTCATTTATTTATGCATAAGTCAGCCTGTAAACACCCTATTTATCATACCTCCAACGAAGACGCTTGGTTTAATTAAATAAGACGTTTGTTTGATTGCTTTCTGCCCTAACCAGAAATTTGCAATTCAACAAAAATCATTGTAAGTTAACAAAAACAATAACTCACAAGCATGTTAGTAGCAATTTGTTTATTTAAATATCGATAAACAATTATCTATCCACATTCATGCTTCATATGCAAGATTTCGAAAAGCTGAAATCAAAATATCTTTAATATCTCATCTTTAAAAATATCTAATTAACCTAAAATTGTTCTTCTATTGGTATTTTGACATTTTTGTACACATCGAAATGTAATGAGGTTCACATTTTCTCCAACTGTTCATACGATACTTGGTTGAACCATATGATTACACTTTTGAAACTTTATTATGAGATTATCACGGATTAACATGATTCAAGTTGACATCTTAATTATGGTTGTAGCTAATTCCTAAGAATATGGTACACATAATATAGTTCAGAGCTGTACCGATTTTTCCAAGACTGTAAGAAATAGTCGTCCTTCAGACTATTTGAGATTTTTTTTTTTTATATTGCTTAAAAAATGCCATGTTGAAAAAAAAACAATTTATTTTTTTATTTTTTTAGACTACTTGTCCTTTTTGGAGAGCATCGAAAATAAAAGAAGCTGCTAATTATCTGGGATAAATCGAAATACATAATTTTTACATTTTTAAAGGCTACTTCTTGTCTTTGGAAAGCAGAAAACATTTTTTTTTTTTGATTTACAGTTATGAATGTTCAACTCCGTAATTTGCACCTCTGAATTAAACCCAGAAAACAAGTGAATTCTTGTATTTAGACCAACTACCCTTAGTGGAGGATTATTTCGATGGAAATAACTCGCTTTTGAGTTACATGGGGAGGAAAACCTGACATGGTTAGCCCGTGAGCAAAGGGATTCTAACTTATGATCCGTCTACCACTTAGGGTATTTTGAGCCAATGCTGCTGTCAGTGCGAGTAGAGAGCAGAATTCAAATCGACCAGCCATCGCTCGAATTTTACCTCACTGGGTTACCTCTATCCATTGAGCCACTACAGCTCTTAAATATCGATTAAGCATTTTTTTAGAAAGAATTTCAAAGTTTCGTTTATTTTTTATATTACATGCTACTTTAGAGCATCTAAACTCCCCTGTTGTTAAGGAATTCTAGTTTTAATGTAATGCATCTGAATCTAAAATCATTTGAAATCTAAATCACTACACAGTATAAAAGGTTTTTTTTTATTACCGTCGTTGAACAGCTGACCCGAATTTTGAGTTTACGGTTATCAATGTTTAACTCCGTAGCCTTGCAATTTTGAACCCAATACAGAAAACAAGGGAACTCCTGGATAACTTGGAAGACTTTGCGACTCCGATAGATTTAACGTGCACCAGTCACCATTTAACAGATGAAGATTCTTCGGCCGTTAATAAGAGGTTCCCAATCATTCAGGAGATCGGTAAATTTAATTTAACTTTCTGCTTATTTCGCTGTATCTTAGAAACTTTTAAGCGAATGGAATGCATGTCATAATGTGTCATTGCGGCCACCACGATATAAAGCTCCCTATTACTTCCTTGACTGGAGAGTACAGCTATGGTGGTTACAGCATCTTACTCCGATACCGTAGGTCCTTGGATCAAATCCTGCTGGCAGTCAACGAACATCTCTCTCGCACATTTCTCACTCCTCATCGCTTTTGACACTATGCAGCAGGTGGGTGACCACTTGGATCAGTCTGCGTAGGGACCGAGGTGTGTGGTATTGGTCCTCGTTAAACTGTTCTACCGTAAAGTGCTCGACTTCGCGTGCAGGTCGTCGGGGTACCGAAGCGGGGATTCCATCCCCTCTGCGGAGGATCAAAATTGTGATGGCATGTCTTCGGATCATCCTCAGGGATGTTTCCCAGACCGTCGCCAATAGCCCATTGCTCAGCTCTAGTGTGACGTAAATGAACAAATCAAAATCAAATCAATCAAATCATTGACACTATGCATTTTGCTCAAAAAGGAGTTTATACTATTTTAATTTAGAATACAATAAGTTTTCAAATTCGACTACATATTCCGGAGCTATTTTGACACATTTTAGTTCAGCTTTGAGAAACCGTTCTTTTTTTACTGTGTAATAAACATAATCTTGAAAAATATTCAATGTATGTACATACACCACATGACTGTATGTTTTAGGCCAGTTATGCATACACGTGAAATATTGCAATCTGTAAAATAATTTATTCCTCTGAGCCCCATTACAGAGGTTCGTGGAAACCAGAGGCAAACTACTGTAAAGAGGAATGTAATAAAGTAAAAACTGCAGGAAGGAAAAACTTAGTTATATTGAAAGGAAAAAAATTTGAATAATTTATTCATAAAAATCTAAATATGTATTTTTAATTTATTTTTATGCAATTTTTCGTGAAAAGTATTCTGTGGTAAAAAATTTGTTTTCAACGAAATGTTTTTAGTTTTCCTTATATCGAAAGAAAAATTATTTAAATTTTAATGATATAAAATTTTATTATTAAATTTGTTAGGAAATTATATTTTATTCTTCATAAAATATTTTGTTGAAGACCAAATAAAAAAACTTTATTTTATGCTAAAATAATAACAGTAATAAATTAAAAGTTTTAGTGTTCTTTCCCTGGGGGTTGGGAGTACCTGTTTGACTATAAACAAGACAAGCATTAGAAATAACCCCGTTGGTGAGTTGTTTGGTTCTCTGTGATTTAGAATGCCATTTTGTAGTTTAATTTTATTAATAAATATCAAAATCTCCAATTATAAACAATTTTTTTTCCCCCAAGTGTGGCATGTATTTGTTACAGCTAAAGCTTGATAGCTCATAATATGCGCATTACCTAGGTAATCTGCAGATCATCTAGGGCGATACATTAAAGTGCGGAATCAAGATTTTTCTACAATTGACCTAGATAATGTTAGCATTAACGGTTTTCATATGGTTAAAGTTCAAAAGTTTGTTTCTCTCTTTCTATCAATTAATTTGTTAATTGTTTGTTCTTTAATTTATTGATAACACACATTATGTTAATTTAATAGTACAGAAATGTTGTTGTTCCGCCAAAGTTCTTATTTTCACTTTAACGATTGCCAATTAGGTAAAATGCAGATTATCTAGATAGTTTGTAGAATACCTGGATAGTTTGAAAAGGGAAGCACTTTTTTGGTATTTAACCGGATCACCCAAGTTAATCTGCACAATAGCTAGATAACCTGTAAAATTACTGCTTTCCCTTCATTAAAATATGAAAATTTGCATGAGTAAGTGTTGCAATATATTGTCACTGTAATAAGGTTTGTATGTACATCGATTGCAACACATAAATTTCACACTGAATGTAAGCTAATGTTATGTTAAAAGACTTAAAAGCAGGTGAAGGAGCTGACTCTATTGTATGTTGATCTTTAATTACAATATTAATTTCAAGGTTACTCTTTGAATAACAAAGAGATGAGTGTTTTGCTTCGGGGCGTCAGCGACTTCTAACAATTGCGATTTCCTTTCTCGCCACGCTTCTTTTTTAAACGAATTGTCTTGTAAGCTGCTTCCAGAATCAGTAAATGATGTCACATTAATTACTTACTAACCACTACACCTTGTCTATGAAAGCGCAGGAAAAACAAACGAGCTTGCTTTTGAGCTGTCAACTAACCTACATTAATAGCCACAAGCAATTGATCACAATAAATGTCAATGAGTCCTTTTCCCTGTCGTTTGTTGTCATTGGTCAAAATAACACAGCGAGAAGAACTTCGATGATCAACTTTAGAAGGCAATAATGACTTTCACTGTGACTTTTAGGAGGGTAAGGGATATTTTGTCGTTTATTTTGATATTAAAATTTTGTCAAATTGTCTATTTAGTAAAAAGAAGTATTTAAAAGTTAAGAATTAAGATTTACACTGAGAAAAAAAGTATGGTCTAACTGTCAGAATATGATAAATTTAACACGTTTCTGGATCACCAAAAAGCTGGGTAATTTTTGCTGATTCGTTTTGGTAATGATTTTGGTAAAATTAACAGTAAAATATGATTTAACAATACGTGAAAAATTTTGATAAATGTGGTAAAATTTGGTAATTTTTTAATGATACCTTAACAGCATGGCATAAAAATCATACAATCATAATCATACAACTACTCGAACCATAGTGTAGTAATGCCAAAAAACCCCAAGGGTTTTTAAGTCAGGCTGTCAATTTGAATGTCAGTGTTGCCAAATGACGCATAAAATATAAGTTTTTCACCTATATGCAATGTATTTTTACTTTTCAAACAATTTTTAAAATCAACAAAATTAGTGAATCAGTTGTGAGCAAAACTATCAAACTACGAGTAAAAGAATTATAAGATCTAATTTATGATAAATTCCATTTTATTTTTAAATTTGAATGGATTTTTCCTAGTCATAATGCATGTTATACAATAAATGAAAAAAAAATTTGTTGTTTCTTTCAGTGTTAATTTTAATCACGAAAATAATAATAATAATTAAAAAAAATAGAATTCGTATCTTTAAGTAAGCTATATTAAAAATCCTGATTGTGATCTTTTTTTTAACACAAATGATTACACAAATATTTTAGCACAAATATAACACAAATATTTAACACAAATGTTTGATCATAACACTATTATTCCATCTCAAATGTTTGATCATACGCAATTATTTTATTACAAATGTTTGATCCTAAGACATATGTAAACACAAATGTTTGATCACAGCGCAATTGTTTTAACACAAATATTTGATCATAACACTATTTTATCTCAAAGGTTTGATCATACGCAATAATTTTATCACAAATGTTTGATCATACGCAATTTTTTTAACACAAATGTTTGATCATAACATAAATAAAAACACAAAATGTTTGATCATAACACAATTATTTTAACACATTGCTTGATACCACAATTATTTTAACACAAATGTTTGATCATAACATAAATAAAAACACAAAATGTTTGATCATAACACAATTATTTTAACACATTGCTTGATAACACAATTATTTTAACACAAATGTTTAATCATAACGCAAACATTTGGTCTTGCATTTATTGCTTGTATTTTAAAGCTATAATTATGTAGTTGCCTGCATCTGGATTGTGCCATTCAGTTGCAGAATCAGCCATCTTCAGAAAAAGTTGATTTTCTGCAACACTTAGCCAAAATGAGGTAGAAACTGAGACTTTTTGGTTCAAAAAACATTAAAATAGCGTGTTTTGGAATACTTTATAAGGAGAGAGGAGCCTTTCTTTTTTTTATTTGGCTGGATTTGCAACTAAATTCGGAGTTTCGTGTTAAGCCAATATTTAAATTTTGCTAACTTTAAGGTATCCGCTTGGTTTTGACAACGAATATAAAATTGAAAGAAAACTAGTTTATATTTTATATTATGGGTAAAAAACTAAAAATAAAAAATTATTATTAATTTATTTTTTTAAATTGCCATATTTATATAAAATTCTTTTGCATATACGCGAAACACTGTAAAACAATTCTATCGCCCAAAACAAAACAAAGAAAAAATACTTTGAGGATTTTATTTAGAAAGCTATAAACTATACGTTTTGAGCGATTATATTAAAAGTAAGTGCATATACTACTGTGTTAGGGATCAATTTTAGCTAATCTTTAACAAAAGCTAATTTTTAAGAAATTGCCGCACGTGTGTTTGCGAAAAATCATGCTCAAAAAATAAAATTCTACATTTTTCTTCTAGTCTGTAGATCAAAACGTGCGCTATAATCATAAACACTATTATTATGTAAACAATTGTTTTAAAAATGACATGAGTTACCGTGTTTAAGGTGTTTGAAAATGTGTAAAAACCTGATTTTGAGATAAACGCATTTAAGGACTTAAAATCACTAGTCTGTCCACTGTTATCACCTTGCACAAAAACTGCTACTATAACTTTGTAAAGAATTGGGAGTGTTTTTGTTTACTGTGGGAAACTGAATCCTACCATATGGTTTTCTTGTCAATAAAAATGCACCGACAAAAATGGAAAACTGTGTTGTGCTTTATGATTAAATGTTGTACAAAAAAGTGTTTTTGTTATTTTGATAAATGTTCTTCTTTCAATTTCAGGCAATGAGTGAATTTGAAAAAATCAAACGAAGTTATTCGAAACGGGGCGAGTTATTCGAAGACGCTGATTTTCCTGCAACACAAACATCAGTATTCTATCATCAAAAGCCTCCTTTTCAGTTTTCCTGGAAAAGACCAAAAGTAAGCTGTTTTTTTGAGTGACCTTGCGAAATATTTAAACTAATGCATACTTATGAAAAAAATAATTTAAAATTTTATTTTAGCAATTTTTTTTTTCCTATGAATTTTCTTATTAAGAAAAATGTTTAATAAATATACGTTTATCAAAATAAATAACGCGCCTTATGAGTATTAGTCAAATGGAATGAGATTTGAATTGCAAAATGTTTTCATAAACATTGTAATATATTACATCGGGTATTTTTAACTGTTCAGTTAAAAGAAATATTTTAGTATTTTTATGTATTTCTGTTTAACTTATTTATTAAATTTCAACTTATTTGTTATGTTTCACTTTAATTATAAGTTAGCAGTTTATGATAGTAGATCTTTCCATGCAATTGAACACACACAACAATAAAATTATATACATCATTAAAATTGGCATGACAGCCCACAGTGAGACCTGGCCTTCTTAAAGATTCTCTTCCGTTCTGACCTGTTCTCAGAAACGGTTTTCCAGTTTTTACTGTTCATACAGCTCCTTACAGGAAGTAGACAAAATCGTAGGCAGATTCTTAGACTTACATTTTAGTTCTGGTTTGCAAAGCAAATAAAATAATTAGTTTTGATAAGCAAACTTAGTCGAGTGGGTAGGTGTGATAATGGTGTTTAGTGTACCAAATGTTATTTTGTGACATTGATAGATTAAAAGGAGCAATTTACGTTTAAACAGATTCATTCATATATCGTTAAATTAAGGAGTAATTGTGAGATTAGATTATTTATCCTTATAAACATAATTATAAGTGCATAAATTCCACGAAGCAGGTTTCGTTAACTCCCTTATTTTATCCCCAATACTTTTACTTAGAAAGTTAACAGAACAAATTTAACGCAGATTATTTTAGACTGTTTATTTTCATTTCAATTATACTTAAATGCTTACTTTAAAATATTATTTTAATTATTTATTGTTTAGAACCCAAGCTTCTAATTGCGTTGTGCAGTGAGTAAAAAAAAAATAAAGAAAAAAACTCCTTGAATTACTTTTGAGCTAATGATCGGATTTTCATGCACTATGACTCAACCTTAATGGTTCGAGGGGGTGGCCTGAAATATGCTAATTAGTTAGTTCTGACGATATTTGAAGTTAAGATTTTGCACAAAAACGTACTTTTTCTGATTAAACATAATCTTTTTCGGACGAATTATGTTTTTTGACCCTCGGAAATAGGAGGTAGCAGCAATCTGGGAAATGCGGTTCTAATAGTTTGGTTTGGAGAGCTGTCGAAAGTTTTGACCCCTCAATATTAATTTTATTTTTTGCATATTTTGCCATATCTCGAGAACTTTTTAAGAGTATTGAAGAATTTTTGTATACAATAACAAAATTCATTTATCTTAAAAAAATTCCATGCAAAAAAAAAAAATAAATAAATAAAAATTATTTCATTTAATAATAGTCTAAAAATTTTTGAAGTGCAAGGTACTCAAAATTTTTAAATCATCTTAAAATATAATTTCTGATCACAAAATGGTATATTTGAACAAAATTAGTTGACTAGTTCTTGAAAAATCGAATTTTACTTAAAGTCGTACATTTGAAATTTAATTTCTCAAGAACTATTCGAGGGATTTCCTGCAAATTTTATATTTCGCCAAACAAAGTTAAATTTTTTAAAAAAATTATGTTAATTCTGAAATGATTATTTTCACAAAATTATAAAAAAGAATAAATAATTGTAACAAAATTATTTCTTGCATGGAATTATCTTTGGATAAACGAATTTTATAATTGTGCGCAAAAATATTTTTATCAATTTGCTTAAAATATTCTCAAGATACGGAGAAATACTCAAGTAAAATTAGCATTAAGACTATATATATATATATATGCCAAAAAATACATCGAAACTGTCCTGAAACCAAAATTGATACCATCCATCAGGGATCTCTTCCCCAACAACGCACCATTTATTTTTCAGCAGGATTCAGCTCCATGCCACACAGCTAAAGTATGCAAAGCATGCTTTCAAAATAGAGGCATAGATATATTACCATGGCCAGGAAACAGCCCTGATCTCAATCCAATTGAAAATTTGTGTAGACGTTTGAAAATTCTTGTACGAAAAAAACGTCCATCCAATAAAAGACAACTAAGTGAAGCTGTAGTTGATTCTTGGCACCATGTGATTACGAAAGATGAACTCCAAACAATCGTTCACTCGATAAAAAGACGATGTGAAGCTGTCTTAAAAAATAAGGGTTCTCCTACTAAGTATTGATTGTGTAAGTATCACTTTAAAAAAATGCAAATCTAAGATCTTACTATTAGTTGCACAACTTTTTTTGTAATACAAATATTGCAATACTGTATTATTATCAAATTCTACATTAAATTACCTTCAATTTGATACATAAACGTTTGTATTTAAGTGAAAATTAATATATTCTACAAGCCTACAAAGTTGAAAAGCATGAAACTTGCAAAAAGTGTCCACACTTTTGGCTACCACTGTATATACACTGGTTATCATAAATTAAGGAAAAATCACAAAAATAGCGATAACTCTTTCAAAAGTAAGCCAAACCGTGCAAAATTTGCATATGTTGTCCACTAAGAGTAGCTGAGTAAAATTGCAATATGCAAATTAGTGGCGCTGCACTCGGCTTACGTCATCTGCCTGGAGCATAAAAGTCCAAGTTTGAGAGAAAGCACACAAATTTTACTGTGATTGCGACATTGAAAATCTGAGATAGCCAATTCGTAATAATGACCTCTAGGCATCATTTGCCTGAAGAACTACGATGGAGAGCCATCGGGAGACTAGAGGCAGGGCAGAGTCAATCAGAAGTGGCCAGATGGCTAAATGTGAGTCCATCTGTGGTTCATAGACTTTGGAGGCAATTTCAAACCACAGATTCGGCATCTAGGAGGTTCAGTCAAGGACGGCCAACTGTTACGACCAGTGCCGATGACCGATATTTGACATTAAGTGCACGCAGGAATAGAACCGCTACTCCGACACATCTTAGATCCTCTCTTGCTGCAGCCACCGGAAGGTTGGTGTCAACGTCAACTGTGCGCAGAAGGCTCCACGAAGGTGGTCTGTATGCGAGACGACCAGCCATTTGCGTGCCGCTCACATCACGCCATAGGAGAGACCGTTTGCAGTGGGCCCGACAACATGTCCACTGGACGTCAGATCAATGGAGGCCTGTTCTCTTTACGGATGAGTCCAGGTTTAGTCTAGAAAGTGACAGTAGACGTTATTTGATATGGAGAGAACCTGGGACCCGTTATCATCCATCAAACATCCGTGAAAGAGATGCATACGGAAGAGGCAGTGTCTGTGTTTGGGGAGGCATATCCTTAGGAGGGCGCACATACCTCCATGTCTTTCCAAGGGGAACCGTGAATGCTCAGGTTTATCGAGACAACATCCTTGATGCTTATGTGCGCCCATATGCCGGGGCAATTGGTGATTGCTTCCTGTTACAGGACGATAATGCAAGACCACACAGAGCTCGCATTGTTGATGATTATCTTCAACAGGAAACAATTACTCGCATGGAGTGGCCAGCTCGATCCCCGGACTTGAATCCTATCGAGCACGTTTGGGATGCTCTAGGGAGGCGTGTATCTGCCATCAATCCGCCCCCTCAGACCCTTGCCACGCTTGCAACTGCTTTACAAGAGCAATGGCTCTCACTTCCTATTGAACTGATAGACCGCATAATTGAAAGCATCACACATCGCTGTTTGTGCTGTATTGCTTCTAGAGGCAATCATATTCCATATTAAAGGTACTTTTTCTATTGCAAACCGATACTTCCAATTTGTTTATTTTATACATGTGCTAATTTCTATACTACTATTAATGTCTGATAATTTCTTTTTATGTTGTTTAATACCTTACTATGTGTTGTATATTGTGGGTAAGTTTCATAAAATTCCATGTGTAATTTCTTGAGTTATCGCGATTTTTGTGAATTTTCCTTAATTTATGATAACCAGTGTATATAAACGTGTTTGCTTATTTATCCCACTGGCGGTTTTGAAAATGGGCAAAATTGGGATAATGTTTCTCCCCTGTACACTATTCCCCTATCGACTATCATTGAAAAACCGGTTTTGCTACGCAGAGAAGACTGCAGGTTAAAATACGACTCTTTCTTTGACCCACTGATGGTTCTCCATGTAAAGTACGTTTATGTGTATTATATCCTAAATTAATATCGCGTCTGCACTAATTAATTACCATATTTTCATTCACCCCCTAGCGCCAGTAAGATTGAGTCCTATTACGTGAATTTCCGATTATTAGATCAAAAGTTATTCTGAGTGGTTCATTTTTTTACTGTGCAATTTGCATAAAATCAATGGATTATAATTAAATTACCTAACGTCAATAAAGCGTGAAAAATTCTGGAAAAGAAAAACAAAATTTGGTTTTTTGATAAAAACATTTTGTTTTAATAAGACAAACCTTATTGTATATTCTTTCCTTCTCCCTTTCCAACATTCAAAGCAACTTTTAAGTCAATAAATTTATATTCATTAAAAAAAAAAAACAAGTTTCACTCAAATAATAGTGTAAAAAAAATAACAATAAGCATACTAATTTTTCAAGGTACATCTTTGCAGAAATGGTTATTTTCTGAAATTTTTTTTCTCCGTATCTATAACATACTAAACGTAATTAACATGACTGCAAAATTATAAAATTTCATAATATAACTAAATAATACGAGTTTTTTTAAAAAAATTTAATAGTTCATGAAAGTTATCGTATTAAATTACTAATTGATTTGTAAAAAATCCAAAATATTATGATCATTAACCACTTGCCGAGCCTTCAATAATCTTGACAAACCAATAATCTTATGCAAACTGAACTTAATTAATACTCATTTTTTCAACAATGGTGGTTAGAAGCACTGAAATGATGGCCCTAAGTGCTCCGGCCCAAAGGCGACCCTATGGGTTGGCAGACTCGCAGTCAAACATGCAATGACCTTACACTACCGTCTTGTACATGTTTATATCTAATGATGAATATTTGATATTCAAGTGTTTTGAAATTGAAATATGCAAATAGTTCAGATTGAGCTGTTGTTGCTCAAGGGATATGGCGTTCGCCTTCCAATGAGGCGAACCGGGTCCGAATCCCAGTGATGGCTGGTCGATACGAATTCCGCACCCAGCTTGCACCGACCACAGTGCTGTCGTAAAAATATCCTCAGTGGCAGACGGATCATGGGTTAGAGTCCCATTGACGTCTGGCTAACCATGGGAGCTTTTCGTTTTTCTCCTCTCTATGTAACGCAAATGCTGGTTAGTTCTATCAAACAGTCCTCTACGGAGGCAAATTTCACCTAATACCAGATCCAGGAGTTGTTTTGTCTTCTGGTTTGAGTTTAAAATTACAAGGCTACGGAGTTGAACATTAGTAGTCGTAAATCCAAATTATCGAGCCTGCTGCTCAACGACGGTTATAAAATAAAATCGTTGATTTTAATATTTAGTTTAATTTCTGTATCTTTTACTTAATATTAATTTGATGATATAGTTTTCAAGAACTTAATTTCGGTAAAAAAAAATTCTTTTATACTTTTCCTTTCTTTAATATTTTGTAAGTGTTTCAAGACTATTCAAAAATACCTAATAATGAAATGGGGATCTAATCGGACAATTGCTGAAGATTTGACATGGTCGCAGGACAGCGTTAAGCTTTTCAAGCAGCATTAAAATAGTAGAAATCATAATATATCTATACGCTTTGTATATAGAATAGGCGTCTCAAGATCACGCGCTTTCCCAACACTCCATACTTTCCCTCTCTCCGTTACCAAGGTTACCAGGATTCTTACTTTTCCCCCTTTTTCTAGGGCAGTACGTTTCAGTATCAAGTTAGAAAAGGTAAGATTTACGAAACTATGGAAACGCGAAATGGTAAAGTACAGTGTGTGTGAGTGGGGAAACCTTGACTCTTACTCTATTTTAGAACGAGCATAGATAAGATAATTGCATTGGCGGTGATACTGTAACTGTAACTGAGAGCCTAATTTAGCAAAATAAAGCTCAAAGCAGACTATTAAAAATTTATTTGAGCTGTAGTTAGAAATGTTGCCCAATTTAAGCAAAATCCTCGATGTTTCTTCTTTTTTTTAAAAAAGAAAAAGAAAAATTTCTTTTTAAATTGAGAAGTTTATATTTTCCTATTTGAGGAGATGTATACTAATAAGCTTTGTTACAATGTTATAAAAAAGCCTACGTCGTATTTCAATTAGCTCGAAAACTACAATACAGAGGACGCACTTTTATTTACTTATCGCATAAATGACTCGAAATATAGATTCAAAAGTTCTGTTCTATGGTAATGTCATTCTTTTATTCGCGGTTTTTTTCTAGAGTCCCACAGTGAATAAAAGGTTAATCTTTGTCATTGCCTTACCTTCAGGGTGGGAGGCTTCTCCAGAGGCGTAACCTGAGAGATGTGACCTTAGAACACTTTGACCTTTGGAATTGCTTTGATGAAAGCATTTCCATTCCTTCATCTCATCTCCTTTAATATTTGTTAAGCGTCCGACCTTCTTACCTCATTCTTCCTTAGAATTGACCTTCTTCTCCAGAAATTACTATAATTAGCTAAGAAAGACATTGTTATTTGGCATTCTTTTTTTTTCTCAAATACAGTTGAAAGAAATGTTATCAAATTTTATAACGTAAATATCGTGAATGAAGATAACTGTCACAAATTATGCATTTAGTTTGAAAATAAAATTTTTAGAGAAAAATTCCCAAAAGCTTTGCTTTTCCAGGAATTAGAAGTATCAATACAAAATTATATCGAAGGAAGCACATCGGTAACTCTAATCGCGTTTTCACTTAAATGATATTTATAAATTATGTTTATTCAGAACTAATCAATTACTCAATCTTCTAAAAATTCATCTAATTTTCGATACGCATCTATGATCAAAACCTTTATAATACTGGTTGGGATTTTTCTCTGAGTTAATCTTTTGTAAACCTTTCTACAAGCTTTAAATATTTGTTTTGTTTGCAAATAAAAATACTTATTTTCCATACTTAATATTCTTTCACCGGTAATTTTTTAAAGCACGGTAGATTTTTAATAATTTCTTATATAATTTTGTATATAATTTCTGATCTGCAAATTATATTTTAGATATTTACATCACCCAACACTCTTCTTTTTTATTATAGCATCTAACACTCAAAATTATAAGTTAGACCAAAAGTAACTTTTTTTTTGAACTCATCGCTGCCGCGCATCAGATGTTGCACTCAAATTTTCACAATCCGCGAGAAAAATTTTTCTTTTAATGATAACATTAAAAGTGCAAAGTTTTTTTTTAATTTCTTCAACTTTAAAAAAAAATTAGTATAATGCTATTTATAATATTTACAAGCAAATTGTTTTGAAACTCAATAACTCCTTACATTATACTATATTTTCAAATAATGAAAATTTACATTTTTAAAAAAAAAGAAAATAATAATAATTTTGCAACTCAAAAATATTTTCTTGAATTATACTAAATTTTCAAATGATACATTTTCATATTTTTCAAAAACAGATAATTTCGCAACTCAAAAATTTTTCTAGGTATTTTTCCACATTTTCAAATGCTAAAAATTTCCAATTTTTAGAAATTAACTGTTTTGCATTTCATAAATATTTCCTTTTATTATTCTACGTTTTCAAATGAATAATGTTATAATGTGTATAATGTTTTTATAATTTTTACAAACAGATTATTTTGCAATTCAAAAACGTTTCCTGGTATTATACTGTGTTTTCAAATGTTAAAAATTTACAATGTTTGCAAACAAATCGTTTTGCATTTCATAAATATTTTCTTTATTATATTACATTTTCAAATGATAAAATTTTTGCAAACTGGTTATTTTGCTACTCAAAAAGTAAGGTCACTGGTATTTTGCTATGTTTACAAATGTTAAAAATTAAAAAAATTTACAAATTGTTTTGCTATTCATAAATATTATACATTATACTATATTTTCAAATAAATTCCACTCTGTCCTCTAGAAAATGTTCCTTTTTGAGGTTGTAAAAATGAAGTCTTTCACCAATTAAATTTAAAAATAAAACATTAAATAAACTTACTGGTATTAAAATAATTATTTAATGGCACTTATATAAGCAGATGAATATGTGCGACAAATATTATTTATGTCTAATCATAATTTAAATTAAAAGTCTAAAACAATAATTTATAGATTAATTTTAGTTAGTTTATTATTAAATAAAAATGTGCTAATCTGCGTTTAATGGCTACAATTAATGTGGTAATCATTGAACGCAAGAATAAAAAAATGCAAAGGAATCAAGAAAAATTACACAGCTTAACTGCACAGTGTATATTGATTGTTTATAGGATTATTGATTGTAGTTATGTGTTTGTGTACTTATTTGTTGAAATTCAAATTTTTGCTCTAGCTAAGTGAGAATACACATAAACAATAACAGTTATCGTAATTCACCTCTTAAAAGGGGTCATTAATGACTAATACCTGAACCTTTTAAAATCAATGAGAAGTACTTTGTTTTGTTTTATATTGCTCTTAGAAAATGTGATTAAAATACCAATTGCATACCTGCCAACTTTTAATCCCTTCCATTATCATTTTTCCCAGTGGTATTAAAATGGAATTAAAACTTCAATTTTAAGCAAACAAATACGTTGCATTTGAAAAAACTTAAGTTGACAACCATGATAGTAACACATATTAATATATGTGCTTCATTTTTGTAAGACTAGTGGTGATCAAAATCATTTAAAAATTAAGTTTATAAAAGAAAAAATAGTATATATTTACTACCACTTTAAATATGAAAACAAAATCTTCTGGAAAATCCGGAAGAGTTGGCAGGTATGCAATTGTGATTAAAATACTAAAGTTATTATATTTTAAATTCCAACAACACATATTTTTTTATAAAAATATTAAACTTTATTAGCAAAAACGTAATATTTTATCCTCTCACTCTTCCCAAAATGAAGTTATTTATCGTGGTTCTGATGTTCAAATTTGAGCATCCGTGTTATGAGGAAAAATTCAGCGCAAGTTTTGTAGATGTTTATCTTCGCTATCATTTCTGTCCGCCGGAATTCGCAATAACAATTGTCTATTGGATCTTTGTCAATTCATTTGGAATCAATATCTTTTCGAAAAAACGGATGCACAAAACTTTTTTCATAAACAACCCTCAAGAGAATTTGGAATTTACTGAAAATATCTGTTTTTGCAATTTATGTTTTTGATTACAACTACATTTTTATTCAATGTAATTAATATCTAAACCAAGATGATGATTATTGATCCTTAATTTTATGAGTGGTATAAAATTTTTTACTGATTATACGAGTATATTAATTCACTGCTAGTGATATAAACTTAAATAAGATATTTCTTGCATTAAATGTGGGAAGTCTATCTTTATATATTTCATTTATTTTTCATTTTGTAAGTTTTTTATGAATTGGTTGAATGCAAGTGACATGACGCGTGGGTCAGCCAATCAGGTTCGACAAAAACGCGTGACGTCGCTTGCAGGTATCCAATTAAATCTGAAAAGAAAATTGATTCAGCTTGATAATAAACCAAAGCTTTAAAGCTGTAATGTTAACATGCCATGCACAACCGCATGGTTACACACAACCATGTTACTCCAGCAGTGGACTGATCGTTAAGAAACGGTTCCTAGCAGATCACCGAAGTCACGCATCACTGGCTGCGATCAGCCTGCGAAAGGATCGAGGGTGTGCGGTATTAGTCCTCGTTAAACTGTTCTACCTTAAAGTGCTCGACTTCACGTACATGTCGTTGGGCTACCAAAGTGGGGGTGCCATCCCCTTCTCAGAGGATTAAAATTGTGATGGTATGTCTTCGAATCAGCCTCAGGGATGTTTCTCAGACCGTCGCCAATAGCCCATTGTGCAGCTCTAGGGCGACGTAAATGAACTATTACACAACCATGTTATTAGTTGCAAACACAAAATCCATTGTTTCAATTTTTTAAATTTTAAACTTTTGAAAATGAGTTGGAAATCAGCGAGGTGAGAAGTCTGATAATATAATGTGAGAAGAATGGAATT
Organism: Parasteatoda tepidariorum; assembly: GCF_982258835.1. NCBI lineage: Eukaryota > Metazoa > Arthropoda > Arachnida > Araneae > Theridiidae > Parasteatoda > Parasteatoda tepidariorum. The sequence continues at coordinate 64,826,554 of NC_141761.1, forward strand.
AATAAAAATTTCTGAGCACACATAAATTAATTTATTGCTGATGAGAATACAAAATACCCATATGACAATAATATTAATATAAAAATATTTTAATGTTTCTGTAAGAAAGTTATTTAAATACTTGATCTCGAATAAAAAAAATGGTTAAATGTATATAGGGAGTTAATTTATTTTTGTTTATCAGTATATTGTGGCATGAATCTGGTTACCCGTTTCAATGAGAACGTAATGCCACTTGAGACATTTTCAGTCACAAATTCTCCTTGATATCCATAACTAATTTAAAATTTAAAGTATAGAAAAGATGTAAGTAAAGTAAAGATGCTGAACATATTCTTCTTTATTGTAGTCTGTATGCGAGTGCCCGAATGAATTTAAGGACTGATTTGAGACGTCTTTCTATTTGTTGGCCACCTGTCTTATCGAAACTGGTCAAAAGTATTGAAAGTCTTGCGGCCTTGCGAAGTTTTGTTTTTAATGTAAATTTGTAAATTTTTCTTCTTTTTGTTTTCTATTTACAACTGCAAGCCTCGTGCTATACTTTGTGGTGCATGAGGAGTTTTAAGTCGTTTAAATAAAAAATAAAAAAAGAAGTTTAGAAAAATTGAGTTCAGACAAACCTAAAGTAAGCCATGGAGTTTCACACTCTGAAAAGAAATTTTTGAGATATCCATATGAAAAAAAATTATGAGAAGATAACTTGGGATTATGCAATGGAGAAGTTATCTTCCATAACTTGTTCATATTTTGATATTTTGAAATTTTTTTCAGCAATTAAAACTTCGTGGCTTTCCCTAAGTTTGCCTAAATTCACATTTATTTTTAAAATTAGTAATGGAGTTGAAAGAGTATATGAGACGAAACATTTCTCCCGTTGTATGGCGTCCTCTTCAAGCATTTTGCGACGAATTAATGATATCATTCATAATCTTCATGTTCAAAAGAATTTTTTTTGATCATTTGCGATAGGATTATCTTAGTGATTGAAATAAATAAATCTTTTTTATTGAATTGCACTTAGCCTTTTTTTCTTGTATTTCGTTATTAGTGCTTGAAATCTACTTCCTGTTAGCTTGTTGTAATTTAAAAAGGCTAATTTTTGGTTTAGTTGAAATATTTTAATCATTTAGTAACTATTTAATTATTTAGTTATCTTTGAAATGAAGTTTTTAATTATAAACATTTATCACAGTACGTTTTTTTATTAGCACGTATCTCGTTATGATAGAATCTATAAAAAAGTAGATAAGGTGCATTATTTTTCAGTTTTGCTTCTCTTAATTCAATGAAATTATTTATTTTGAGTACATTACTTAAATAAACTTCAAAAAAAATATTATTCAAATTGTTTTTAAAATCTTAGAGATGTTCTGAGCTGATTTTCAATCTTATCGAATCCTAACTTGGTGATTAAATATTTCTTTTAGATAACATCTTCCTCAGTTTTTTCTTCGTCTAATAAAAATGAAAAAGATAAGTGTTTCACAACAATGCAGTTTCTGTAATATTAAAAAAAAATTTATGACTATACAATGTACGTGTTCATAAATTTTTAGCTAGCAGAGAAAAATACAGACTTTCCATTAAATTAATAATTACATAATTACTCATTAAATGATTTATTTATATTTAATATATATATATATATATATATATATATATATATATATATATATATATATATATATATATATATATATATATATATATATATATATATATATATATATATATATTATAAATTAAGTTGAAATTTCATTTTAAAGGAATATGTTAGGAATATCTATCCTTTCCTTATAGTAAGTAATTGTTCATTGTTCAAGAATTTTAAACTACACCTCTGTAAAATCTTTACAACATCCTTTTTTAAATAATGTTATGAGTCATTCTATTCAAATAGTCTTGCGGGTTTGACCCAGACAAAACGATCCATCATTCTCACTGTTCGTAAAATGCTGATTTCCAGTACCTTCTGGGCATACTTCGAAGACCTACTTGCATTGATTTCTAATGAACAGTTTTCTTAAGTAGGAATACTCTATTATATATTTATTCAGGACAGAGAAACATAATGGAGAGAGTTATTGTTAGTATCGAATTAATGTAAATATTATTTTTTTTTACCTATTTAATGTTCTAAAATCTCATTGAATGCTAAACGAAACTAATTTTTTTGTGTGCAAATAAATAAACTGTATGTAGATTACAGAAGAGATGAAGTAAAAGGCAGCGGTTAACAAGTTTATTGATAGACAAATCTGGAATAAATTAGAACTTCATTTTCATAGATACCTATTCTGAGCTCTTGTTCCAATTCTTATAATTGAGATATTAAGTATGAAAAATGGTGTGATGTGTTAATTTCAATGTGTCAAAGAGCTTTGAAAATATGAATTTCAGGCATGCAGATTAAACCTTTCTATACTAAACACTAATTCTTTTTTTTTATTTGGTCATTTATGGTATTAAATACATTAAACATAGTCAAATAAAGTGTTACAAAAATTAGTCATTTGAAAAAATTGGTTTGGTGACATTTAAATGTTGTGTTAAGTCAGTAATAGTCGTTAGAATATTTTAAAATGCAACTTTTTTGACAAAAACAATTTCTGAAATGAGAAAAATCAGCAAAATCGTCCTTTTCAAACACGTTTGGGCAGAAAGTGATTAAGGATTCGATGAGTGTCGTATAATTAAGGGGTCACAAATGTTCCATTTGTGACTATCTTTAACAATACTTAAAAGGATCTTCATAGAATTCTGCTGCAGGTAACATATAATATTTTATATTGTTCTTGATTTATAGGGCATCGAAACTGTATATTTCTTTATGAATCATCTTGTAGGATGAAGTATCGAAATAGTCTTGCCTTGTAATTCAATTATTGTGAGCAACGTTAGTGCGATTTCGTTTCGTAGTTTATTTTGTTGGAGAGTTCTTCTGTTTTCCGTTTTACAAATCCGTTTCAGTGTCACTTTTTAAAAATTACTACATTTCTGAATAGAGAAGATTATTATACCTGCACATAGTTACAATCAGAAGAAATTTAGGAGAAAGTAACACATATTTTGATATACATGCTGAAATAAACATTTAAGTTTACAAAAAAGTAATACATTAATTTCTTTTTTAGGAACTGTGTTTGGATCCTGTATTCATACAAGATGGTACACTACAGTATGACATAACTCCTGGAAAACTTGGTAATTTCTTTTTCTCTTTTTCCTTACTATAAATAATATTAAGTTATTTATTTTACTAATTAGTACAATGGTTTGTCTATTTTTTTTCTATTTTAATATGCCCCTTTTCAAGATTTTTCGTGTCAAATAGCGTTTGTTTATAGATAAAAAATATACTAATCATTTTAACATTGCTTTTCGAAATGGCTTGTGTCTGTCATATAATATCATTGTTTACATTTTTAAAAAATGTTATATTAAATTAAACAGGGCTCCCACGGGTCAGGAAGAACGGGGAAAACCTGGAATTATCAGGAAATTTTAACTCTAAGGAACAGAGAATAGTCAGGAAAAGTGGCAATTTTTTTTACAAGAAAAACCTGGGAAATTCCTATATTATACCTGGAAAATAACCGGTCTTAGAATTATCAGTAACAGTAATCAGTTATTGAGATTTAAGTTTAATAATTCTAACATCTATTACAAGTATTTTACTAAATTCCACTTTTTTGCTTCCATTCTCTTTCCATTGTATGATTTTATTCACAAAATCTAATATTTGGCATTTCAATCGAAAAATTAAAGTTTTCTGATAAAAACTGCATGGTATAGATAAAATATGGCATGAATTTCAATTGCAGTTTACAAGATATACTACCTGGAAAAGTAAGGGAATTTTTTCCTGAAATTGAGTGAGAACTCTGTTAAAGAATAATTGTTCTTCAAAAGTTACAATTATTACTCTAAAAATAAAGTGATGCAAATTAAATAGGCAATGGTAATTGATAGCTTGCAAATAAAACATATATGATTTTTAAGTTTAAATTGATGTTAAATGTAATGCTCTAATGTCAATAAATTCCAATTTCACACGACTATGCATCCTATTATTAATGATAAAGCCACCATTCTCTATAATAACTAACATTCATGGTCACAATTTTAGACTAAATATAAATATAAGTCAAACTGGAGGTTTCAAATGCGAACCACATAATGTACTATCATACAATTCTTTATTCCAGATTTTAATTGTTGAGTTCCTTAGAAAAAAATACTCAAAGTGTCTTCTTAAAAAAATTAAAATCACGGTGAAGTTTGCGTGCACAAATACCTTGTAACAAAATAAATTGAATGTGACATTTTATTTCTCTACTTCTCACAGATTGTAGAATCATTTATTTATTTTACAGAAACGCTGATTTAACTCTTCCTGAAAAATTGTGTAATTTTAAATTTAAATAAATTGTTTAGCCAAACGAGTTTATTAACTTAACCTCAAGTACGGATTAATCAAATATTTAATCTTAGTTGCTCTTTTCCAGTAACATATTCTAATGCTGCATTTCAATAGTTTGTGCTGCTATTAAGTCTAAAATTAATCTTTACCTGGAGACTCTTTTCGACATAAATTTCACATTCTAATGTAACACGCATTCTACATATTTCATATTTTACATATTCTAATGCTACATTTCAACAGTTTATGTTGTTATTAAGTCTTAAATTAATCTTTACCAGGAGACTCTTTTAGACATAAATTTCACATTCTAATAAAACACATATTCTACAGATTTCATATTCTAATGCTACATTTCAATAGTTTGTGTTGTTATTAAGTCTTAAATTAATCTTTACCAGGAGACTCTTTTAGACATAAATTTCACATTCTAATAAAACACATATTCTACAGATTTCATATTCTAATGCTACATTTCAACAGTTTATGTTGTTATTAAGTCTTAAATTAATCTTTACCAGGAGACTCTTTTAGACATAAATTTCACATTCTAATAAAACACATATTCTACAGATTTCATATTCTAATGCTACATTTCAATAGTTTGTGTTGTTATTAAGTCTTAAATTAATCTTTACCAGGAGAATCTTTTAGACACAAATTTCACATTCTAATAAAACACATATTCTGCAGATTTCATATTCTAATGCTACATTTCAACAGTTTGTGTTGTTTTTAAGTCTTAAATTAATCTTTACCAGGAGACTCTTTTAGACATAAATTTCACATTCTAATAAAACACATATTCTACAGATTTCATATTCTAATGCTACATTTCAATAGTTTGTGTTGTTATTAAGTGTTAATTTTTAATAGGAGACCATTGGTTTGTGTCTGCGCTGGGATGCCTTAGCACCACGAAAGGATTGTTTTACAGAGTGGTTCCAGCTGATCAAATATTCAGTTCAGAAACAGACAATTCTCTGGACTCAGACTATGTGGGAGTGTTTCGATTTCGATTGTGGTGGTGCGGAGAATGGCAAGAAGTCCTTGTGGATGACAGGCTACCGACAGTGAACGGAAAACTAGTGTTTGTCCATTCACAGCACTCTAACCAGTTCTGGGCTGCTTTGCTTGAGAAAGCATACGCTAAGTGAGTATTTACTGTAATAGATTTTCTCACCGGTTAGGAAAACGCTATTAATTTTTTACTAGACAATAACTTATCACTTAATCAGTGGCGTACGAAAATGAGGTGTTATTATGTTTAGAACTTGATCTATTTCTGCAATAGTTATGGAAAGAGAAAATGTTTTCGTCTTAAATAGTTTATTGCTTTGAATACAATAATGTTACAATAAAGTAAGGCATTCCCACAATGTCCCGTTGCTGGGAAGGGGTGTTATGGAAGTTAAAGCTAAACAATTTCGTGACCAACTGTATGATTGTGGTAACGGCATGACTGGGCACAGGCTGCCTTTACTTACCAGATAAGCTGGTACCTATATATTTGAAGCTGGGTGGGCTTCAAGCTCCCCCTGAGGATGCCTCCCCCTCAGTCATGTTCAAGATCTGTCTTGTGATGAGAAAACTAAAGAAATCAGTTTTGCATGTCAACTAATTTTTTCATTAGAAATTTTAATATTTACCTAAAATGACAATGGATGTTCATTTTTAAATAAAAAAGAAAGATAAACTATTTTATTCTTGAAAATTCTTAGATTTTTCTTACCTAAACTCTGTAAAATTTTTTAGAGTATCTCAACACCATATATGGTGGCAAAGTTAAACTCCATGCATAACTCTTATGGATTTTACTGCATCGAAAATTTTCTTTTACACTATTTGGTGTAAAGTATTCGCCACCATTTTTTTTAAAAATTCAGGAACGCAAAAAGTTATTATTACTATAAGATGTGACATGCATAAGAGTGGGTAAAGTTATTGTTAACATACGATATAAAGCAAGAATCATTAGTTTAGGATGCATGCATACAGTATTTCTTAAGACAAAATTAATTTGTTAATCAATCATAAACGCAACACAGAGAGAATATAATTATGAATTTGAACAAGGATTAACAAGCCGAAGCGGATCGGAATAAAATGTTAGAAAGTTATTTAATACAATTGACAAATTTATAAATAGTGTACAAGAAGAAGAAAAAACGGACCACTCTGAATAACTTTTGATCTAATGATTAATCTTTACATTCTAGGGCTCAATTTTATTATCTCGAGGGGGTGACTTCCAATATGTTAATTAATAAGCGCAGACGATATTTTAAGCTACGAAATCAGACACAAAGCCATACTTTCTCTGAATAAGCATACCTTTTTTTCAATGAATTCGGTGTTCTGACCTCAAATATATAGGGGGTAGCCGCAATATGGGAAATATGGTCTCAATAGTTTGGTTAGGAGAGCACTCCAAAGTTTGGACCAATGTTAATTTTATTTATTACGTGTAGCACTATATCTCGAGAACTTTGTAAGCGAATTGAAATTTTTTTTGCACACAATTATAAAATTCGTTTATCCAAACATAATTTCATGCAAAAAATAACTTTTGGAAAATATTTATTATTTTATTTAAGAATGGTCAAAACAATTTTGAATAGGTATAAAATTTTTTGCATCATTTTAAAGAATGCATTTTTATAAAGTAAAATACAAATTGGTCGAATAGTAGTCAGTCGAATAGTAGTCGGTCGAATAGTAGTCAGTCGAATAGTAGTCGGTCGAATAGTAGTCAGTCGAATACATCCACAGATCGTAATTTTCACCTGAATCGGAGAACGATCGATCTTCAATCCAGTACCCCCAGAGGTATTGATTTGTTATGGGAACATGGAGGACTTTGCGACTCGACCGAATTTTAACGTGCATCAGTCACCAATTACACAGGGAGTCTTCGGCCGGCGGGGTTCGAACCCACGATCTCTCGGACATGGGCCCAGCGCCCTACCGTCCAGGCTATCCCCGCTCTATTTCAGATTTAAGTTGAATAAAATAATTCTTGTGAACTTATGATGCATTTTAAGAATCCTCTTTAAAAAGGGAGCACTAATTGGTTAACGAGTATTTTAAGAGATGTATTTTTTAAACTTACCCTGTTCACAAAATGTAGGCAAGCTTACAACTGACATCAAATGATGCAAAACAAGTGTCTGTATATAATTTTTCTTAAAAAAATATGTATTTGTTAACTGTAGATTGCATGGATCTTATGAAGCTCTTAAATATGCTTGCTCTCAGGATGGTTTAGCTGACTTGATGGGTGGAATAATTGAAAATTTTAACATTCGCCAAGATCCTACATCCTGTCTTAAAGTACTAGGGAGACTTCTCAAAACTACTACAGTCACCACCAGCATTGTACAGCAGCAGATAAAAGTAAACTCATTCCTCATTAAAATCATTAATGAAATATACTTTGTTTTTTTAATCAAAAATTTTTTATTGGAAATAATGCAATTGGTGATGAATTGTTACTAGTGAAAAAAATGTGAGTTTACTGTAATATCACACAATTAAGATTTAAAGTTTGCTTGGATAAAAGGATACTTTATGTCTGATATGATAATGAATTCATGTAAATTTGTTGTGGTATTTAATTATAATCCCACTTTTTTTGTTCTGTTTTTTGAGCAAGCATAATATTGAGTTAACACAATTTTTTCGGGTTCGCATTAAATTGTTTTAAATCCAAATGCTGCAGATTATGGGTCATTTCTAGTTTCCATTTTTTAAAAATAAATTTCTTTAAAACACCAATTATTTGACCATCAGGTATATTTTAAAAATGTAATATCAATAGATAATCGAAGGTACTAAGTGCACTTTGTATATGAGCCGCTCAGAAGCCAATGCGGTTAAGTCCATTTTTTGATATTTTCTGATTTTTGAAAATTTTGATGAAATAAATAATCTTCTTAGTTATTAAAGGATTTACTCGTTGGTTACTTTTTTCTAGGTTAGACAGCCCTTTTTTTAATAGCTTCTGAATATTTTGTACAATAATTTCAGAAGCCATTGTGAATAAGTCCACTTTTTATCAATATTTTTTTACATAAATTTCTTATCTTTTTCAGCAGCCAAAAGGTATAAGTCCTAAAATTTTTAAGATGCTTTCATTATTTCAATAAATACTTACGTTTTTATTTAGACATCCTGTACATATCTTGTTTTTTTGCAGAGTTTACACCTCGAAAAAGACTTTATACACTTTTCTAATTAAATTATTAAACCAAGAATTTTGAAAACTAATGCATCAAAAAGCATTAATTTTCTCAATTTTTGTGTTTTGGACTTAACCGCATTGGCTTCTGAGCGACTCATATAAGCATATATATGTAACTGTAGTACAGAGCTACTATAGCAAAATTGTATCGTAATTACAATAGTAGAGAAGTAGTGGAGAGTAACATTACAAAATAACTATTGTAATAACATTTCCAACGTTATATCGCATCATGCATTAGCATTTAAATTAGCAATTTTTGCAATGCATAAATAATTTACGAATTCTTTACGCTTACGTGATTCGTTTTTGCACACAACTACACTAGCATAATCCAGCCTTTTACGAATCACGCATCGCAATTCTGGCTCGCGCAGCACTATTTACAAATTTAACTACGCGATTCGTATTCATGGGATTTATTTATTATTTATCGAGATTAACATTCAAGTGATTAACGGATCACAGAGCATGAGTATATAGTTCGCAAATAGTTTTTAAAAAATTAGTAATTTTTCGCACAGAATTGATGGTCTTCGAAAATCTCGATGTAGTTTACTTCCGGCGCGATAAGTAACCTCCGCACATACATAAATCTCGTAAAGAAAAGGTGATAAAAGAATGAAATAAACGGTATGCTTATTGTGAAAGCTGTAAAAATTTCGCACAGAAATTTTGGAACTTAGTTATAAAAGTTGCTAACAGATGGTGCTTCAAACAATAGAAGACCAGTTATTACTTATAGTGTTAAAATGTGAAAAAAAGTTTGTCGGAAGAAGGTTAAAACTATTCTATTAAGCAACGTGTGTTTTTGGTCCTAAAATATTAAAGGTTAGATAATAATCCTACGACATATGTATTCCCTTCAAGAACTCTGTACAGCGCACAGTGCCATCTGTTGATAACTTTTTTAACTAAATTCCAAAATAACTACATAAAATTTTTACAGCTTTTAGAATAGACATACTGTTTCTTTCCTTCCTCTATCTATAGAGGCAATAAAATTATCTAATTGCTTTTTTTAGTTAATACTTAAATTGTTTCCACAATTTAGTTTGATTACTTCGATAGTCAGATATTTTGTATATAAAAATGGTATAATGACCCTTTTTACAGTCCAGAAATCAACCGGAGAAACTTGCTAATGGCATATTACTAGGAACTAACTATAGAGTTTTGGGCATTGACAAGGTAAATATATGCTTTGATTTAATATTTCCAAACAATTGAAATTTGCATGATAAAAATTATCATGATATATTTTTGTATTCATGAACGATATATTTTAATTTTTATGCATACAAATATTTTAAATTTTGCAAAAAAATAATTTTTGATAGTTATTAAATTAATTAAATGACATTTTTAGTTTTTCATTAAAATTTTATTTAGGGAAACTGATTTCATAATTGTGTGAAAACGTTTTTAATTTGAGAAAATTGTAATTCACTTAAAGGAATTTATTCATTCCAACGTTATTCCCTGTATTTCAGAAATTTATCAAATCCTAATTGTTAAAAAATTGTTAGCTTATTCAATGATTATATTGCGATTATTATGATTATTATTGTGATTATTTTAAGTTTACTGATTGATTGATTAACACTTATTACTTAGCCAATCTAACCATAAAACTTACTTTTTAGTACGTATGTCTAAAGTTAATTTTTTTTTTCAAGTTAAACAAAAGTTACTATTTCAAGTTACTAAACAAAAATAAAAAATAATGATACATGTTTCGAACTTAAAATAAATGCTAAGAAAATGAAAAACAATTTTCCAGAATAATTCTTTTATTGTTATCTTTTAAAACAGGTTGAAACTTTGAATGGTGATCAAACCCAGCTGGTTAAACTAAGAAACCCTCTTCCAACATTATCAGAATACATGGGATCTTGGTCAAAAGAGTGAGGAAGTTTTTTTTTTTCATTTGAAATAATCTAAATCCTGGCAAGATTCATATTATTTTAAGTTAAATTCATATTGATGTCTAATTTTTTGATAATTTTATTTTCAAAAGCATGAAACTAATGTTTAAAACGAATCTATGAAGCTGCGAAATACGGAATAAGCCATAACAGACTGATAAATCATTTAATTTATTCGTTCACTGATCGATGGACTCATTGAATAACCCATTTAGTTAATCGCTATTTCATTGAATCCCATATTAACTATTGATTCTTCCTTTTGCTCATTCATTTATTTACAGGGTGCGTAGCGTTTTTAAAAAGTGCTCAAAGGTGCTTATTTTCGTTTTTAAAAGCCCTTAAAGGTGTTTTTTTCATTGAGTGTTTTTAAAAAGTACCTAATTTTCCCTTTCTCAAAATGGAATTTTTCCTTTACTATGTTGATTTTCGCTTCAAATTATGCAAAAAGCAGAGTTCACATTGTTCTATTCAACAATTTCACAATTAATTCAACCACAATCTATTTCGGCACATTGTCAATCCATAGCGTATGAAAACGCCATTCGTTTCACACGATTAAAAAATTTCATGATTTTTGACAATTGTCAAAAACAATGCCAAAAGGTTTTTTTTTTGTTTGACATGACAGTTAATACAAGATAAAACAGTCAATTGTCAAAAACTTTCCTACCCTGCCTAATTATGATATTTTTTTAAAGCGCTTAAAAATATTTTTTGAGTGCTTGAAAAGTGCTTAAAAGGTGCTTATTTTTTGTTGAATAATTTGGCTACGCACCCTGATTTAGTGATTGGCTTTTCATCGATTTACCGATTCGTCCATTTTCTCATTCTCTTTAGACTCGTGTTGTTAGCTATACTGATGTAACAAGGAATGGAGGCTTCTCCGTGACGTTTCGCATTTTTACAAGTAAAAACAAAATTCGATGTTTTAGAATAACAGCTGTATATAAATAGCATTCTCTTCAAACCTAAAGACATAATAACTAATTTAATTTCCAGAAATTTAGCATAAAATATGCATACGTTTTGGTTTATTAAATGACAAAATTTGACTTTCAAGGATATGTACTAGAAGCCTTTTTAAATAAATAATAAAAAAGCAATCGAAACTACTTACATTAACAATGAATATTTGTTTTAAAAGCAAAATTTATTTCCCATTTCCATGATACATAAATATCTGGAAAGAGGGTGTTGTAAAACAAATTCTTATTATATGATAATGCAACATCAGACTATTGCGTAGGACTCTTATACCATATGAACCATTATTAGAAGTTTATTATTTAAGTTATATTATAACTGTATTATGATACTGATTCATGTAAGATAAGTCATAAAAGCCATTTTATCTGTTAAATATCTGATGGAAATTTTTAATTACGATAAAATAACCTGATGTGTATATTAGGGCCTTTTGCACAATGGAGAAATCACATTGACAGTTCATTGAATTAGAAATATAATCTATGTAAAAAAATATTGCTTATGTCTTTTATAGTTCATTAGAATGGGAAAAAATTCTTCCGGAAGACAATGAAAGATTAAACCACAAGAATTCAAATGAGGGTGAATTTTGGTAAGTAAAATGTTTTTTTTTCTGTGCAAATATCTATTATAAGATTTGTCCTTTATAAGTTCTTAATTTATTTCCCCAAAAAAACTTAAAAGTAACGATTCAGTTATTATTTAAGAGACGTTTTTATCTGATTTGAAATACGTGGGTACTATTCTATTTAAATAACTATTGATAACTCAGCTTTAAAGTTTTGTCCTCTAATGTTAATGTATTATTGATTTATTACGCTAAATTGTGAAACATTACTTGATGTTAAAGAACTAAAAATCATTATGTTTAATTATAGGTCATGTTTATTAAATTTCAGTACTTTAACATAATAGTCTCTGTTATCATTACTGTTAAAGTATGACATATTTCCAGTTAAATATACATTGATGTTTGCTTCCACATTGTGTAAAACTCTTAACTTTTGCAGTATAATGATTTGTTACTAACAAAAAAGTTCTTTACTTAGCTCATTTTGTTTAAAAGAAAAAGCATGATAAAGACAATCAAAACGTTCCATTTATTTAAAAAATATGTTTTGTTTTTTCATTTTAAAATACTATTTTTTAATGAAATTATGTACCCGAGGATGTTATACGGGTCAGAAATTGCTGTACAGCAATGGTTTGTAAATTCTGCAAAATTTTAGAAGCTTACTTTTTATAAAGAGAATATCATTGGAGATATTTTCTATACTTCACTATAAGAAGAAACAAGCTCAATGTATGTAAATTCGATAGCAGAAACTGCTCCAACAATTACAAACTGTACCAGCTATGATATCGAGCGAGTCATACCCATAGAATCTAAATGTCTGTAAATTCGATAGCAGAAACTGTCCACCTATTACAAACTGTACAAGCTATGATATCGAGCGAGTCATACCCATAGAATCTAAATGTCTGTAAATTCGATAGCAGAAACTGTCCACCTATTACAAACTGTACAAGCTATGATATCGAGCGAGTCATACCCATAGAATCTAAATGGCTGTAAATTCAATAGCAGAAACTCTGCTCAAACTGTTAAAAGGGGTTTATTACGTAAAGGTAAATTCTCTTACCTTTTTTAAAAAAGTGAACTGGAAAACTTCTTTAAAATGATCAGAAAATTAATTAAATAATATAAATAATGTTCTAATATTGAGAAAGATTATTTCAAAATTTGTTTTGATCATATTACATATATGTGGCTAAATTTCGTTAATGCAGCGATGTCAATGCATGTGTTGATGTGGGCTTGTTGACATAGACTTTTTATTTCCAATTACACCACAGAATGAAAACCAATGGTGTTGAATCTCATGATTTAGAAGGCCACTTCTGATCTCCGAAATGGGTGTAACTCACCCAAGAAATGTCTTTTGTTCTAATTAGATTTATTGAAATACCGTTTAACGATGAAATCTCTTGTGTTATGTTTAATTTTTACTGATTCTAAACTGTCAGCTGTAATACTGTTTTCTTTTTTTTTTTCGTTGTCAACTTTAAAATAATTTATTTCATATTTAATTCAATTATTGCGTAAATTTTGGGATATCCTTTACATATACGAAGAGTGTTTTTTAAATAAGGGCAGTTCGAAAATAAAAACCAAGTGAAATAAAATTTTAAAGAATAAGATTATTTTCAGATTCTACATAAGTTGTTTTTGGTGTCAACATAATTGCCAAGTTTGTTTAAACAATTATAATGCCTAACAACTAGATTTAGAATACCCTCTTCATAAAAACTTGCTGCCTGCTCTGATAACCAAGTTTCAGGTATTCGTTATCGTTGCAGTGATTGACGCCGAAATGGTATTTGAAATATGGGAAAAGATGAAAACTCGGAGTAAGGTCTGGGCTAACTGGGGGAGGGTTCAAAACTTCCTATCCAAAAGAGTCCAATAAAGTTCTGATCTGAGCTGCAGGAGAGTCATTGTCATGGAGTAGCGAAATTCCCTGTCAGCATGGCAGTAGCTCCGTGAACTTCACAAATTTGCCGATGTTTGCATCAGACAGGTTTTTTTTTTGCCTACGAAAAAAAGAAAAAAAAAAGAAAAAAAAAAGAAAAAAAAATGCATCACTGATCGTGCCTTGCACGATTCAATACTCTTAAACATTTTAAAGGCACGGAACTGACCGTACAGGCTACCTTCACAGCTGCAACACAGCACAGTTGTTCCCGGGACACTCATTGCGACGCGAGCACTCATTGCGACGTTCGCTCCACCTATCAGCATACACAACAAAACAGTCCTTACTTAAAAAAACGCGCCTCGTAGATAATTATATAACTATGAACATGAACCAAACAAGATCAAGTCTTTCAAAAAATCAAAAAGAACTTTTAAAAGAACAAAAATTTCAACAGAGCTTAATTCTAGTCTTATCTACAGAATCTACTCACGATATATACACTTTCCTTTTAATAAAAACACCACTATGGGATACGTACTGTCAAAAATTTATGGTACTACTTTCTCAGCAGGACCTATGATTTTTTTTACATTAAAATTAAAAAAAAAATACACTAAGTACAGTGCATGTGAGCTTTTTATTACTGTATACTTATTTCGTTTGTAAGAAGAGAATTTATGTTCTGTCAAATATCAGGGGGGGGGGGAAGTAATGTCGTATCGGTGCATTAAATATTCGTTAGGCTTAAAAACCAATTCATTTTTTTTTTTACCCATTTCCAATCCGGCATTGAAAGGTTGCTGCTAACAAGGGTGACTACATTATTGATTAAAAATAAAATTTTGACATCAAATGCACCGAAAAGACAATACTTCCGTCCCTTTCAGTGATAGTTTTCCTCTTTTAAATATAGCATATTTCAATGCATTTAGTTTGAAATTGGCATTGATTTGATTAGATATCGAAACCTATAATTCATCGTCAACTTTTTCACAACAGGATGACTTATCAAGATTTTGTGAAGACGTTTACCTGCGTGGAAGCAGTTCACCTGGACGCAGAAACTAGCAAAGATGAACCAACATTGAGGTCCAAAATCTCTTGGCAAATGAAAGTGTGGCATGGACAGTGGCAGAGGGGTGTGAGTGCCGGGGGATGCCGGAATAATCTAGGTAAAGCATTTTTTTAAAACTTTCTTAATTTTATGATAAGGTTACAAAGCAACACAAACATGATAAATAATTTAATTCGATTTATGAGTATTTTCTAGTGTTATGTGATAGCCATTTTGTCTTATGGTTTGGTCATGTGTGTAAGGAGTCTTAAAGCGTAATCGTCATTAAAGCAAGAAACAAATGCTAATTAAATAAGTGTTTGGTGGAATTTTCTCTGGAATAACCGAAAATGTTTCTACTTATACTGTAAAAAGTTCCGGATCAAATTACGGTAAAATCTATTTTTACCGGAACAAGTTATGAAACAAAAAATCTGATATACCATAATTTTAACAGTAATAATTACGGTAAATTCACAACTCCACTCTAATAAAATAAATGTTACTGTAAAAATTTCGGTATAATATTTACGGTAAAAATAGATTTTGTGGTTTAATGGGTTTTAAGCATGATGCACCCAATGAGCCGATACTTTATATTCTAAGTTGATCTGGAATTTTTTACAGTATATATAATTAAAATATTATAAAATATGTGTGTAAAACTAGGTATTATTAATAGATGATGTTTTTAATACATGATATTTTTAATACATGATATTTTTAATACATGATATTAATATGTAATGTATGTTATTATACGATGTTATTTTTAGAAAAAATTGTAATAGAATTTACTATCTTTTTTTTGTCTTCAGATTCGTTTCACATCAATCCTCAATTCCAAATAGTTCTTCCGGAAGCTGAAGAGGTTTTAATTTCTTTAAGTCAGCATAGCATTCTGGAGCCAAAAGTAATAGGTTTCGCAGTTTTCCCAGTAAGTTGAATTAGAAGTCAGGAAAATTTCAAAATTTACATCATCTAGTGTATATCCTAAAATGTAACACCACCCTATAAACGAAAAAATTACCGTATTATGACTTAATTCACAATAATGAAAAGAAAAGTGTTAATCAATGATTTGAAAAATAATTTAAAAATTTCAATTATTATGTTTGGAGGAGTAGGTCTAAGAATTTTTTTTTCATCTGCAGTTTACTATAACTCATTGTAAAAAAACTATTCTGTTAAACCACGATTTCTGATTTAAAAGACAATATGAGTGGTATTTGCTAGCTTACAGTTCTGTTTTGAATAAAAGCAGGTTCAAGTTTATTTTCAGTCAGGATTGTGAGCTCAGTGCAAAGAACAACGTATTAACCCTAGTCAAGTTAAGGAGTACACAGCCCAAGTTAGAGAAGATCAACACAAAGATACATCCATTGGTAGTGTGGGATTCAAACCCTTTACCTTTACGCTACAGAGAGTTTGGCAGAACGGCGTTACTTCTCTGCTAGGAAGGCACAGGGTTCGATTTCATTGCACGTTTATGTCAAATCGATTGTGTCATATATGCAGAGATAAAATTACGTTGGGGTTACGTCACACAATTTGTATTAGAAAAATTTCTAAAATTACGAGTTTATTTTGTTTATGATTGAGCCTTCTACCGATTCTGAAAATCTAAATAACTTTAATACAATTAACAAAGCTAACATAATTCCGAAATCGCTTTTATGTATTAGTATACGCTGCACTTCTCCTGACTTTACGTTGTTAGATTCAGCAAAACGCGTTCCCATCAAAATAAAGATCATTTAGTATAATTTAGCATGCAGCTATTGCTAAATATCTGCTTGATAGTCAAAATTTTCCAAAATCAAGCAATTTTCTCTGCAACTATAATCCCTTCTGAAACTTGACAAAATCTATTACTACAGTACCTACGTTAAAAACTTATATTAGTGTATTTGTTACTTACTAAAACAACACTTCATAGCCATGAAAACCATATTAAACTACTTATTAAGACCACAATACCTTTAATAGTTATTACTAAAATCAGTTAAGATTAATTTGCAATTTTTTATGACCCCTTTGAAACCTTTAATTTTGCTCATAAGAACACAACATATTTTTTTTCCATTTAAACTATCGTTTTAAATTATCTAATCTTACAGAAAAACTTCTCAAAAGCGTATCTAAGAAATAAATACATGGTTTTATATAACTTCAGAAATATTAATTCTTGATCCTTGATTTTACATGGAATAACGAATAAAAAATAATTAAACATTAAAACACATAAAAATAGTTCCACATGAAATAAATTTTATGTTTCATAACCGGCATTGAACAGCCGATTCAATTCTAAGTTTATGTAGCTCCTTAGCCTTGTAATTTTCAATTAAACCATAAACGGTATGAATCAGGTGTAGAATTCATGTTACCAGCCATTGCTGGGATTTGAACCCGTGTCATCTCATTGAGAGGTAAGCTCTCCATCCCCTCATTTATTATTTAATAAAAGTTTTAAAAATATATATTAATGGTGGTTAGCATGGGACACCCAGTATAAATAGAAGTTCTCTTCACTTAAATATAGTTTAAAGCTTCTAAATAGCCGACTTTTTTTACAACATTTTTGGCAGGAGTTTAAAAAATATAGATAAAAGGCAGATAATAAGGAACACTCAATATGAATGAATAATTGAAGTGTCATCCAAAGTTTGATTCAGTGTTCTTTTATTTATTCATGCAGATGAGTAAAAGCTTGTCAACAGAAATAATGGAAAAAACGTTCTTCAAGAAGACTAAATCCATTTATAGTTCTGCATATAGTAATAGCCGACAGGTGAGTTCAACTTTACTTTAAAACTATGACACATAAAGAACTTTATAAACAATAAAAACACTTGAATAGACTATTCACCATTTGATCTGCATGTAAATTATTTATTATTATCTCCGTTCCTTAAGGATTGTTTTGCTCGCTTAAAATTATATTTCAGTTTTGCTTGGTACTCTTTTTAAAATAAAGATCTAATAATATCCCAGAGAGAAGGCAACCTTACGGCAAACGTTGTATTTTCATTTTCATTTAGTTGTCATAAAAAGTTCCTTTTTTAAACCTAGTAGAAATAATAGTATGTCAAGCTTGTTTCCTTAAAGATTGAAAATCATGCAAATAACTTTACAGAAAGAAAAAGACCTCATAATCTCATGTTTTACCTTTTACTGTAAACTTTGTTTTTGTCTTTTTTTTTTTTTGATTCAAGCTTTGTCCAGGCTTTCAAATGCATCATTTGTGTTGAAAACTTAATGATCAGCCAACCTACTTTTGAAGTGTTAAAAATATATTCAAAAGCCAGTGCAAATAAACTTTGTTTCAATGTTGGTTATAAAGTATAAAATAAACCTATAGAAGGTGAATTTATCATCGGTTTGAGAATGCTTTTTACTCTTGATTTGCGAATGATAATTCATCCACGATTCCAGAAACTTTTTCTAGCCTTGTTTCGTAAATGCAGATATAATCTTGATTTAAAAGGGTTGTTTTTGCAAGCTTAATGTAAACCTCATAGTGCATGAACCAGCATAGTTAAATTAAACATTGTTCCAAACTTGCATGCTTTATTTGGTAATCATTTATAAACCCTGTTGGGCTTTGTGATAATGGTTGTTGCTGACGTTAAAATCAATCTCACGCTTCTACCTGGGAGGAAACAAACATAAAATGTGAAACATTTAATTTATATACATTTCAGTACTATTACGTTTCATCGGACCGTAAAAGTAACATATTACCACAAAATCTATATTAGAATTTCACATAAAGTTAGGTACTTCCTACATCAATTCCCCTTGTAACTATTATCATATAAATTAATGACTTGAATAATTTAGCTATTATTTTTTAACGGCCCCAAAAAATAGAATAGTACTAACATTTCTCTTAAACCGAATAAAAAGTTGAAATAATGATATAAAGGTATTAAAAATAATGATTAAAATGTGATAATAATTTAAGCAACGACATTCAACATGAATAGAATTAATGTGGACTATTCTGAAAAATTACAAACACAATTGAGTGCTACCAACTCGAGAAGAAGTGAAGTGATTGTGCCTAGTCATGTGATTTAAATGCGACTTAATTGGATACCTGTAAGTGACGTCAAGCGTGTTTTTCGAACCCTATTTGCTTTTGAATCGACAAATGCCTCTATTTACCTACGATGAAATCACTTGCAGGAAACGATGCTACGATGCTCCCGGCATTGCTACGATGAAATCACATCCAATTGTTAATTTATGTGTTTGTAGAAATCAAGTGAAATTAAATAATGAATTAAACAGTCACGCCATATTAGCAAAACATTACTAAAAAGCTTCATTTATAGTAAATGCAAATGCATGTCTTAATAGAAGTGATTTTCCTCTTAGATTAGATGTTGGTATTGTATTCTTTAGTAGATGTTGTTTTCTTTCAATGTTAAGGACTGCTTACTCGCTTATTATTTCAGTTTTAAGTTCCTTCTTGCTAACGAAAAATATACATATTCAATTTGTTTTTTAACTATATACATACAAACGCATTAGTGTTTTATATAAGACTAAGGGGTCAAATCCCAGCCTTATTGCATAAAACATTAATGTCTATTACGTTAATGTAAGTAAATGGAATTTTTCACATCCTGTGAAACTTTTGATTTAATAACATTTCATTCCATTTATATTCATTACGATTCTATATATATAGATAAAATTATAAATTTCAGTGTTAAGGGACAAAGCATAGCTAAGTTTCCCTTCATAAGTTAGAATGCTAATAAACGATAAGTTAATTAAATTCCAGAGCCGTATCGCACATCGAATTAGTTGAAATATAATTCTTACTCGTCTACTTCTTTTGTTTAACTTAGATTTATTATTTGTATATGTATTTTATTATAACCGTGATATATTTTTGTTTTGTGTACCTGGCAACTTTGATTCATAATTAGTTTATGTTCTACATGTCTTTGTGCCTTTCTTTGTGTTAAGTATTTGTGCAAATATATTGTGAAAGAATTGAAATCTTTGTGAAAGAATTGAAATCTTTGTGAAAGAAATTAATATCGTTTTGAAAGAAATTAATATCGTATGTGTCATTTAAGAGAATTTGTGCTTGTCGGGCTTGGCTAACTCGAAATAGAATGGATATAACAGATGCTAACGTAAACAAACGCCACGTTTCAATAACCAATCAGGATCGAGATACCTACACTACATCACTTGCAGTTATCCCATTCCGTGCTAAAGAAACTGCTGATAGCTGCAAACGATTTGGCTGTAACGGATGTTGCTCGGGGTGCACCAACAAGAAGATAGATCTACGTTGCACCCCATATTAGTTAAATTAAAAAGAGGAAAAGCAAAGAAATTTTTTAAAACAGAAATTCCTGATCTCTAAAATGTTTTGTATGTAAAGATTATGTTGCATGTAAGTGTTTGATCTTTCAACTCATCTCTAAAGTGCTTGATGGTTACACTAGAGAGTTCAAATTCTTTGAATGCGGGAACTCAATCTCGTCTGTTGATGAAAAAAACAAACAAGTACATGTCTGTCTCATCTACATGAAAAAATACGCTTATGTTGAACTTTAATTTTATTACGAAGAAACATTATGCTTTTAAATTTAAAATATTTATTAAAAATAAGTATTTTGTTCCCTTTTTAGGTATCGGGAAGGGTGCATTTTGAGCAAGGAAGCTACCTCATTCTACCTACAACATTTGATCCAGGAGAAGAAGCTAATTTTACCATTCGAGTTATATCTAATAAACCTTTGAAACTTAAGTAAATTTTATGTTTTGAATTATTAGTTATAATTTCATTTGAGATAGCTTTTCTTTTGTCATAATTTTCTTTCATGCAATATTTTTTTCTTCTTCAGACTTCTAGATTGTAATCCAGCTGTATTAAAGCCAGCTATTGTAAAGGTAAATGACTAACAATACGCTTATTTCTTTCGTACTACTTTTAACTTCTAATTTTAAACTTAAATTTATGTGCTACTTTAAACTATTTTTATTTGTAAGAAGCGATCTATTAGATGCATTAATTTTAAAACACCTGTTATAGTAAACTATTTATGAAACTACAATACATGGCGTCTCTCCATAACTTATCTTAATATATAATTCTTAGAATTTTTGTGTAAAAGGGAAGTCAGGAAACTATTAGTGTAAGCAAAAAGGTGCAGAATTCTCTCAAAAAATTGATTTATCATTATTTAGATCAAAAGGACAAGAGCGTGGTTTTAAATCATCGGAAATCAATTTATTTAAAAAAGAGTTAAAAGTACTTCCTAATAAAAAAAATTAAACTGGTATATAATGATTTTAGTTCCTTCGATATCTTTTCTGATCTCGATAATGATTTTATTTTATTTTATAACGGTCGTTGAACAGCCAACCTAATTTTTGGTTTTACAACTACTAATGTTCAACTCCGTAGCCTTGTAATTTTGAACCCAATCCAGAATACAAGGGAACTCCTGGATCAAGTATTGGGAGAAATTTGTCTTCGTGGAGGGCTTTTTGATGGAACTAACCCGCATTTGCGTTACATGGAGAGAAAGACAACGAGAACTTCCCACTGTTAACCTGACGGAAAGAAACGCTGCCCCATGATCCGTCTACCACTAAGGATATTTCATGTCAGCACTGTGGTCGTAGCAAGCCGGATACTTATTCGTATCCAACAGCCATCACTGCGATTCGAACCCGGTTCACCTCATTGGAAGGCGAACGCTCTATCCCCTAAGTCATCACGGCTCCTCGCTAATAATGAATGAGTCTGTAAACATTATTATTTTATTTCTTTTAAATATTTATTAGCGAAGCTTAATATGAGTAGTGTATATGCATATATTGCGCTCTTTTACTTGTTAAGTTAAAAATTCTAAACATATACTAAGGACGATCACCACTATATGCCTCTGAATTACTATAATATTTTTACCATATCGGCAATACTCTACCCTTCACATATTTTACAGTAATTACTCACTGTAAATACCCTGGTATAGTGGTATACTACTTTTCTCATTCCTTTATTATCGTTTAAAATTATATTATTGCTGTGTGACGATTTTTTCTTTCAGGCCTCCCCCTCGATTGACACGAAAATTAATTCCTACGAAGGAGTATTTTTGCAACTCTCAGATGAGGTAAATTTTATTTCTTTTAATAAATTATATAATTATGAAATTGATGTGATAGAAATAAAATTCAATTTTCAGCATAAGACAACAAATGCTTTCGAGCTTCAGGATGTTTTAGAAGTTTGTTTGCCAAATGGTATGTAATCTAAAACTTTTATTTTTATTCTGTTTTTTAAATAATTATTTATATGAGCCATATTTATCTATACAAATAATAAAATAAAGAATATGTGGGTGTACATATCTGCATACCGGATTGCTAGTACATCGTAGGCACTAAAAATACGACATTCCACATAAAGCTAAGTGAGAAATCAAAGTAAATTACAAAGCTCGACTCTCGATTTTTTTTTATTAGATATTAAATTATGATAATTTTCAGGTGTAGTACAGATGCTTGTTTTTTTTCCTTCGATATTCCTGCATTTTGATGCCTATCGGGTTTAAGTGGAACGTTTAGTATTTTACCATCTCATGCTTAGACTTTTCCTTCAAAATGAATAATTTTATTTTTTCTTAAGACGATTTTTAATATTTTTAAAAAACAATTTGAGAAGCCCACTTTCTCCCTCTATTTCGAAATGTTTCAATTATTACATCCGTGGATCTACAGCATATTAACTTCGAATTTAGAAAAAGAAATGCAATGAACTTTCCGTTTTCATTTTAGACACGAGAAAAGGAAAGTCAAATAATTATACAATTTTTAACTAATTTTTAAACAAAAATTAAAAATGTCTAATTCAATCGGCAAGCATTTCTATCGTTGAAATGAGACTTATACATCTTTCGGGGGATGTATTACTAGTGTTAGCACTAGTGCTGGGCTATTGTTATAATCGCGATATATTACCAGAAAATATCGATATTTCACGATATAGTTCAATATAACTTATTTACATATTTTTGTATATTGGACAATGGTTTGATTTTAATTTTTCCTATTTTTATCAGCCAGCAATCCAAAATATAACAAAATTTTACTATTAGCAGAAGATTTTGCTGTTAATTGGTGGTACAGTGTTTTTTTCCCGACAGCTTATTTTCGAATATTCATACAAAATCAATTTTCTTTATTTTGGCCTAAATATTTCGGAACAGATATATCCACCAATACACTTATTTTACAGC
Source organism: Parasteatoda tepidariorum (assembly GCF_982258835.1). NCBI lineage: Eukaryota > Metazoa > Arthropoda > Arachnida > Araneae > Theridiidae > Parasteatoda > Parasteatoda tepidariorum. The sequence goes on from NC_141761.1 coordinate 64,849,954, forward strand.
TTACTTCCTTAAGTGAAACAGCATTAAGCATAGCAGATCTCAACAACTACACTGAAGAGCCATTACATTATGACCACCCTCCATCTATAACAATGGGCGCGCCCAGGTTTTCATGGTTTCTCGCCCAGGAACAATGTTTTCATGGAGCGCATTAGGACCCATCATCCTCATAGAACAATACCTGACGTGTGTAAGCTACTTGAACATAGTTGCAGACCAGGTTCACTCATTCATGGCAACAGTTTTTCCTGCAGGGGATGGTGTTTACCAACAGGATAGTGCACCATGTCATAAGGGTCGAATCGTCGAGGAACATTCCAATGACTTTCAAGTCATGTCTTGGCCCCCAAATTCACCTGACTTTAATCCAATAGAGCATTTGTGGTGCCACGCTACCTCCTGTGCAATGTGAGGGAATTGTAGGACCAGTTGGTGAGCGCTTGGTACTAGATACCTCAGACTACCTATCAGCACCTTGTGGAATCAATGCCACGGCGGAGAATAGCAGTTTTGAGGGTTAAAGGTGGTCCTACATGCTATTGGCAGGGTGGTCTTAATGTAATGGCTCTTCGGTGTAAGTTGCCGATTTCCTTGAACTGTGAAATACTAGTGTAATAAAAGGTTTTCTTCTAACTTCACGAAAAGGGTTTTACTCGCGATATTATCATTTGTATCACATCATATCACGATATCATCATATTATAGCACGATATTATCATATCCTATCACGATATTATCATCAGCTTCATTATTATCATTTGTTAGTATTTTTCGATATTATCGTTTTCCAGTATTTTTCGATATTCTCATTCGTCAATATTTCACGTTATTATCGGTTGATTCTTCTTGATATTACCGTTTACTTCTATTCAAAGTGCATGGAGAAATATTTTGATCTTTTAAGCAGAAAATTTATTTCAGAGGGTCGCAGAGAACAGGTTGCATTATATACTCCCGCTATAACCGTGTTCATTTGATGCAAATATCACAGCAATGAACACTTATATAAAAATTACACTTTTAAAATAAAACCAGTACTACTTTCTCTTCATGTCAAAGTATCAATGCAAATATAAATACACCCTAATGCAGCAGAATCAATGTGGAGTCGCGAAGCGGCCACTTCGTGAACGCGGAAAACAATGTGAAACTGTGAAGTGGTGAGTTCGTGTAAGCGAACTAGCTGGTCGCCCTAGGCAGCTTGTTTGGTAATTGACAGTTTCTGCATATTTTGGGTTCATCATAAAGACTATTATTATCATAAATAAGTTGTGCATAAGTTAAGGTAAAAACTTTTACAAATCCTTTTTTTTTAATTGTGTTGAAATATAAATAGTGCAAAATTTTATTTCGATTGATAAATATCGTAAATAGATGATAACAGAAACATGTCATTATGTCACAGAAACATCTCGTAGAC